>NC_041005.1:31938486-32125005 GCF_004193775.1 Glycine soja
TTTTACACAAAAGTACAAGACGACAAAAGTACAATGCAAAACAGCGGGGTCACCCTAAGGGCTGAATCTTAACACTTTGCAAGTGTACATGATGACAATCTCTGTGTAGCTTCCATCCCTTACTTTGGGTTCATTGATGAAATATGGGAGCTTAACTATGTAAAATTTACTGTTTGTGTTTTCAAATATAAGTGGGTTGACAGCAACACCGGTGTGCGAACTGATGATGTAGGATTTACGTTGGTAGATCTAAAAAAACTAGCTTACTAGAATGACCCTTTCATCATGGCAAAACAAGCTAAGCAAGTATTTTATGTGCAAGACCCTTGTGATGAAAGGTGGTCTGTGGTTCTACACGGGAAAACAATTGGTTTTAAAGTAGAAGATGATGATTCATACATGGACACTTATGTTAGTCCTTTGTCCACACAAATGACTCATAACGTCGTCGGAGAAGAAGAAGCTAACGATGTTCATGCTAATCTTAATGATCATGATGAAGGAGAATTAATTAACATCGTCTAATGTAATTTTCTAATTATGTATTTCATTTTGGTACATTCATTTACATAACTCATATAGTGCTTTTTGATAATGTTAACTAACTCAACTTTTTCTCTTTAAAGGACCATGGCTACTCCACCTGCCTCGCCTCCTCCTTCTCCTCCTGCAGATGCATCAGCGTCTTCGTCTATCTTGAAGCGGACACGCAAGGCGACACGGCTACGATCGTTGGCCACTAGACCACTTGGGGCAGAGAGACTAGTGGTCAACATCGATCCTGCTACCGGCAAGGCTGACGGTCCCTACAAGAAGAAATTAAGAACATATTAGGGGATTGTCGCTCGTGATAAGGTCGACGTGACATACGAGACCTGGAAGGAAGTCCCTGCTGCTCAGAAGGATTTGATATGGGAGGATATTCAGGTATTTTAGTTTTCTTCTTTGATTTTCTTTAGTAGCCAAAATTTATAATTTACTTACAATTAAACCTAATTTATTGTTTGTCAGGCGGAATTTGAAATCCCTGAAGCTTCTGATAGTAGGACAAAGAAGAAAATTCTTCAGACTGTTAGCGAGCGATAGAGGCAGTTTAAATCTGACTTGACCAGGAAATGGGCACTTACAGCCGACAAGGATGGTGTGGACGACACTGTCTGTGAAAAATACGACATTAACAAGGAGAAATGGGCCCAGTTTTGTCAGACCCGCAGAGACCCCTCGTGGGAGGTATGTAGTTTGTGATTTTAGTTGTTTTCCACAAAAAATCACTTCTTATAATTCATCGTAGTAATCATTTTCATTAATGTTCGATTTTTGCAGGATATGCGGAAAAAAGCACAGGCCATCCAGAAGCAAAACACTGCTCCCCACATGTTGTCTCGTGGGGGTTATGAATATTTAGAAGAAAAGCTCATGGCTGAGAGGACAAATAAAAGACTGGAGGAAGCTGCCTAGTCCAGAATCACTGAGGGCGTCATTGACCCTCCATCTCCCACCAGACGCCACGTGAAGTGGAAGATGGCCCGCACAAAGAAAACTGGGCAGGTGACGTCTAAGGCAGCAAAGGAAATAGCTCAAAAGATTGTAAGTCATTTTCAATTAAGAAATGTAATTATCTTTGTGTATTATGTGAATGCCTTGGACAAATATATGTGTTTTGTACTGGATTCTTTGGAGGAGCAGGTGTCACAGGGATCGTTCGTCCCACATGGATGTCAGGATGTCCTGACTGCTGCCATTGGGCGACCAGAGCATCCTGGCCATGTCCGTTCTGCTAGAGTCGGTGTCACCATAAAACAATATTTCGGATCGACTCCACAAACATCCCGTAGTTCTTCCTCCATGCCTCCTGAAGACCTACAACAACTAACCCAACAAATCAGGGACCAACTGGAGGAGTCGATAACAGAAAAAGTGACTCGGTAGGTAATGGTATCCTTCAGCCAGATGCAATCCCAGTTTCAGTCTCAGATGCAATCACCGGGACTTGCACTGCCTCCAGAGCCAGAGGTTGGTCCCTCAGGTGCTCATGTCAGCACAAAGGAGAGTTGTGTTGATCCCTCAGGGAACGATCCAGAGACGGGTGACTCAGACAAATGCGGGCTGTACATTGAAGATCATTCCCACCTGGTTGCCTAAGGAAGACTTTATGAGGGATCCACAACGGTTCACAACATCCCTTTGTTGCATGGCCAAGTGAAGGTTGGTGTTAAGGAGGTTAAAGATGCAGAGGCTCCCGTTCCTGTAAGTTGTGGACCGCTGTGGATCCCTCATAATCCACAACTTTATGACGAGGTTACCTTAGTGGGGCAGGCACTTAACACCTTCCTTGCTTGGCCGACACATCTCGTGAAGCGTTTATCAGAACAAGTATTTTACTCTGATTATATGTTTCTTTTTTTCAATTGATTTGTTCACTGTAATCAAAACTTGTTAATTAAGTATGTTTGATCAATAGGCAGCTATGTCTCCAGCAAAACCTCCAAAAAGCCCGGATCATGAGGTCGATGATCCCCTGTATCTGATGACATTGACCATACCACAGTTGTTTTTGAAGCCTCTCCAGGTTATGTGGGATGCTTCGCTGTTCGGGCTATTTAATTCAGACTTCCCCTTCTACATAAAGCATGAAGATCTATCTGAAATAGCACATGGTGGTTAATGTCTCAGCATCTCTGTTATACAGTTGTGGATTCTGTTAGTCAATTTAGATTATTGTTAATTACCAAAGTAATTATTTTAAATTCATACATAATTAACTTTGTCTTAACAACACAGGCATCTGACTGAGACAAGTATGCGAGCAGGGAATTATGATGTGTATGGATTCCTCTAGCCATAGTCCATTCAGATATCTGGGCAATCGCAATTTGAATCGGAAACAACAATTAATATGATATAATTCAACATAATCATTTATTGTTGCAAACTATAATTAATATGGCTTTTATAAAATTATTTCCTTTGCACTCGTTTGGAAGATATTAAAAGATTCAAATTTAGGACCTATTTGTTAAGCTAAAAAAATATTAAGTGTTTTTATTGGAAGAATAAACGATTTGACCATTACCCTTTGTAATATGAATCATAGCATTTAAAAGACAACAAATAAATTAATCACTATTTTTTTACAAAAATAATTCCAAATTAATTATCAAATTTTGTTTCAAGTAATGACTTTTGAACCATTACTATTTTTCCTTCAGTAATACTATTAAAGTCTCATGAAAATACTTAAGAATTTTTCAACACACACCCATCCACCCACACACACATATACAAACCTACAAATAAATCATGCACTTTTCCATGACATACAAGTGTTAAGCCTCATGGCTTTATAAAACATAAATATGAAAGAGCATATATTAACAAAAAGATCCACATTAAAAGGATAGCACAACAAAGTTAAGTATTTATACATATGTTTTAAGTTGGTCCCCATACTAATTACATACACACAAAACAAAACAAAAGTGGGGTCTCATCCCATCTTCAACATCTCCATCTGCTTCATTTACGAACAGTCTGAGAACCTATAATATCACCACTATCTACTCCCATGCCAACCACATGATCATTGCAGTCATACAACACAACCACAAACAAAAATCACAAGGGTAAGCTTATATAAAAAGAAACATATTATAAAAGAGATAAGAATAGGATTATATTAACTCAAAAGAGAATTATAATAAAATAATCACAATTCAAACAATTTCATCCTCATTCATAAAACAATTTAATCATACTTTCCTATGCAGCTATACCATGAAATGTCATGCAGACTTGACACCCAGGATAGTTTTACCTTTGGTTGATCAATATAGATACATCCCTTAGCATAGTCTCACTCTTGGCCTTGACCATTCGGGGATAACCTATAGTTGATTCTGTGGAGAAAGTGTGGTTGTATCAAAGATAGACAAGTGTGGGTATTGACTTACCTCTATAAGGTTTGCAAGACCTTACATCTATAAGAATTCATCCACTCGTCTACTAGTAAAGTAAGGCATTCAACACCATGAATCCATACAAACACCACTCCAAAATCCTCATGAATGATGAATTTCATAACATTAATAGAAAACTAACTCTACTTCTTCCATTTAACTTATGAAACAATTATATACACACTTGAAATTGGTTAGGGAACTCTCAAGAAAGCATTAAAAGTAAAATCAAACATTTTGCCTTAATTTAGCCTAAGCTAGAAGGTTTAGCTTAAGCCAAAAAGATAGCTTGAGTTAAAAAATTTAGCTAGAGCTAAATTTGTGTAGTTCCAATTCAATCAAAAGTTTAGCTTGGGCTAAAAATAGTGGCTTTAACTAAATATATACAAATTCTAATTTTACCGAATTTTAGTTGAGCTAAAAATCGTAGCTAGGCTAAATTTGGGTAGATCCAAATCTACCGAATTTTAGCTAAGTTAAAAATCATGGCTGAGCTAAATTAGATAATTTTGCACGAAAATTCCTCCATAAATCCTAGCTTTTGACACCACTAATGGTTACCCAAGGTATTCAAATGAAAATAAATGATTCACAAATGATCCCTACTACTTCTAAAAACCAAACCAACATTAAACAACTCATGAATAATGTGAATTTATAAAAGAAAATCCCAAATAATGGGGTTTAAGATTTCAATCCCCAAAATAACCACAATGAAGCAAAAATCAAGAAGGAAAAAGGAAAAAAAAGATGACAAAAAAAGAAGCATTTGACATTCAAGGATAATACAAATCACAGAATCAATTAAAGTTTAGGTTCCCTTACCCTATGACTTTACCCAAAACCTTGAAGAAAAGAGCTATGGAGGAATCTTGGTGATCCAATAATGATTTTTTTCAAACACTTGTTATATCCTCATTAGTAGAAACCAACTTATAACTAACAAAGAAGCTTCATAAATTCGGAAGACAAGTGTCTTGGAATGAATTTCTTACCAACTTAAGCTCTTAAGGAGGAGGAGGAAGAAGAAATGAATGAATCGAGAGAATTGGAGAAGGGGTTTCAACATGGAAATTAAGCTTTGGGAGGATTTCCAAAAAAAATTATTTGTACCTTTGTTTCCTCTAAATACACTTGCCTTCTCTTTCTTTGGTTTTTTATATATATAACCAAAGTCATTTAAAAGGCTTCAAGAACTTATCTTAAACTCATCTAAATCCACCAAAACATATCAAACACAAAAAAAAAAATAATAACATTTTTTAATTAATTTTATTATATCAAATAAAAATTTCCTCTTGAATTTTTTAATCAATCACTTAATCATACAATTAGGAAAATCACGATGTTAAGTAATAACTTTCAATGAATAAAAAATACTATGAACTAAAAATGATGTTTTTATTATTCGTAAGGATACAGGGATTGAAATCGGATTAAAATGTTATTGATAATTAAATTAATTGTAAAGCACTAATTTTTTATCCTTTGCAAAAAGATGAAAAATTGGTTAAATTCTTAAAAAAAAAATCATAACGTTTGCTATTTTTTTCTTAAATTAAGTGAAAAATAAATATTTCCCTGATTTAAATTGAAAGATATAAAGCTTATTTAAAAATAAATTGAATATATGATATATGATTTAATTAAATATTGATTTTAAGTTAATAACTCAGTCAAACATTTATATTTAAACGATATTAAAATTAATCTCATTAATATATGATTCATTTACATCATTCACTTTTTTTATGCACGTACGTGATTCACTTAAACAATATAAACTAACATTTTTTTACTGAAATAAATTAACATAATTAAAAATCATTATGAATTTTTTTACATGTTTTCTCAACTCGTATAAAAATGGAGGATAGGTAACTTGTTAGATCCTTTAAAAAAGGAATTGGATCATAAGATAAAGAACCAACTGCACACAGTCCTTATCTAAAGTAAAAATATTTGAACCTCTTGAGTATTTGACTTTATCTCCGAATCTATCATTCACTTGCAAGATGAACGCTTTTTCATTCTAATACAGTAATGTAAACCAACCACATCCGAATAAAACATTGCCAAATCTTTTCAGTTCCTTTAATCAAATAAACCTTATTTTCTTTAATGACAACAACCTCAAATTAATTCACATAAGGATCTTCTAAATTTCCGTTAGATAGAACTTCGTTATAAAAATTAGCTAAAACAGATTTGTCAATCTCATTTTGTTATGGTTTTGAGGATAATTTAATTTAATAACAACTAAAACCAAATAACAAAAAACAATTTTACATATGCAGGAAAAAGTTTAGAGCAATAAGTTCTTTTGAGATCAGCAATGCATGCTTTGTCTTCGCATAAGAAAGGATCATCTTCCATCTACATTCAGCATAAAATCCTTAGCCAACTAAAATATTTTTAAAATCATAAAAGATGACACACAATAACAATAATTAAACAAAGTTACTTTCAAAAAACTGGTAACAATATTTTGCTATGAAAAGCCATTACCAAAATAGAATTACAGAATGACCAAATGACCACAAATGAAAATAGATAACAATGTTCATAATCTGATTCTGATATCACATGTAAAACTTAAATGATTATGTAAAACTTTTTACAAAAGTATTCCTTATCATAAACACCTTGAAAGTTATGATTCTCACAGACTGGATTCGATAAAGAATTCCATCGTTAACACAACAACTAATAGAGTAAATTGGTTTTTGTAATGCTATGTTTTTGTAATTTGTTTGTTCAATTGATTTAATTAAATTATAAGAGAAATTAAATTTAGTTTAAGTATTTGAATTAATTAATTAATTTGGTGATTTGATTGTATGTGTGTGGTAGTGAGTTTTAGTGTTTTGGGCTTTAAGAGGATGAACTTTAGGTTATGGTTGGAGGGGTGGGTGTGTATAGTAAAGTTTATATGTGAAAAATGAGAAATTACAAGGATCATAAACCCTCTTTTATGCTCAAACTCTCTCTCTCTCTCTCTCAACATACTTCTCTCTTCTTCAAGAACCACCATTAGAGAACCTTGAACCTTGGTGTTGTGCAAAAAGAAAGCTCCTTTCTCCTCCCTATAGTGGTTGTTGCTTGGCTTTAGGTGAGATAATTTTCTCTTCTTTCTCACTTTGAGTTCATTTTCGTTTTCCTTAGAGCAAACATGAACTTTTGTGGAAAAGCTTGGTTTTAAGGGGTTTTGATTCTGTTTTTGGTTGGCTTTGGGGTTGAGTGGATGCTGGTATGGTGTGGTTGTTGTGGGATTGAAGGAAAGTTCGTCACTTGGACCCAAAGCTCACTCATTTTTCCTTTCTTCTTCAAAGAGTCATCATCTTGGGTTTCATAGGTAAGGGAAACTTTATCCTTTTCAATGCTTAGGTTGTTGTGAATTGGTTTCAAGGTTGTTGGAAAATGAATCATGTTAAAAATGAAAGCTTGCATTTGAGGTTTTGAGTTTTAAAATTTGGGTTGCTGCTTATTTGATGAATATTGATTAAAAGTTCCTATTTTGAAGTGTTGCATATTTGATGTTGTTTATGTATTCGGAATTGATGGCAAATAGTTTGAGTTTGTTTTGGAATGATTTGGAAGCCATGAGATGCAATTATGCTGAAATTGTGAAATTCTTCAAAATTAAGCGTCCAATGACCATTTTCGTGTCCATTGACCATTCTCACGTCCAGTGTCCAGTGACTATTTTTGCATCCAGTGTCCAATGATCAATTTTAAGTCTGATGATAAATTTTGAGTCTAGTGATCAATTTTGAGTCCAATGAGTTTTGATGTGGATGTGATTAAAGTTTGTTTTCCTTGCATAAATGAACTATTTTGAGATCTTAATGAATTTATGATGATATGAGATGTGGTTGAGATGATGTTATTTTATCATTAGAGTTGACTTTATGTTATATGAGTTTTTGGTGAGTTGTTTGCAAGAATTCAAGGTATTGGAATGCCTTGTTATGCCTATTGAACTATATGTGAGTTCATGAGTGTGATGAACGTATGAATCGTGAATTTATGATGTTACAACCTCTTATGATATAGGGATTGGTGAGTGAATTTGTGATGACGTATGATATTGATTTGAATGATCATAACATACATGCATTGATGAATGACATTGCATATGAGTAGGTGTCAGACCCTAATTTCGTTCGGGGACAATCATTTGCTAATATTTTGGTTCTTGTTGGCCGAATTGAGCTGCTTGACACCAATTGTCGTGCAATCTGTGAGGTTTTTCAACGTTTCAGTAAAGAATGCGGAAAATACCCAAAAGGGAGGGCAAAAGGGTCATTTTGAGGCTTTTTTAGACCCCTGGCTAGTCCAGGCGAGCCTGGGCCCCTAGAAAACTTAAGGGTGAAGTAAAATAGCTCGCCTGGGCGAGCAAGATTACTTCAGGTTGAAGCAACAGCTCGCCTGGGCGAGCTGCTAATCAACCTTCTCCCCTCATTTCCTATAAATAGGCGTGAGGGGGATGAAGGAACGGGTTCAGACTTTCAACATTGAAAGGATTTAGTGAAATTAAGGAGAAGAAGGAGAAAGAAGAAGAAAAAATGAGGTCAAGGCGCTTCCATATCGCATCCGTGATCGATTCCTACATCGTTCTTCGTCCGTTCTTCGTTCATCGACCGACTAGTTTTTATTTTAAAGTTTTGATTTCTCTCTATGCACCCTTAGGGGTCCCTTTTGTTGCTTTGTACATCTTCATCTTCATTCTTCTACCGTCAGTGATCTCATTTTTTGTGTAAAGTGAGTTTCAACCAATCGTTTGTGTCATAATCTCACTTTATCACTGTAAAATAAAGTTTCAACCGATCGTTTGTGTCGTAATCTCACTTTATCATTGTAAAATAAAGTTTCAACTAATCGGTTGCGCCATAATCTCATTTTATCACTGTAAAATAAAGTTTCAACCGGTCATTTACTTCACAAGTCATCTTTTAATTAGTTTGAAAGTAAATAAGTGAAACCAAAGTTAAAATCAACACATAACCAAGCTTTTATCCACAAAAATCGCTAGAATCTGTTCAAGGTCCAATGCCTTAACGGTCTCTTTTACTTTTATTGGTTAAAATGAACCTTTCAAAAGTATAAAATCAACTTTACGCATAACTTTCTTGCTTTTAAAAAACTACGTAGGTCTGAGTTCCTCATCGCACTTAAGGATACGTAGGAGGAAGGGCAACACTCTTGTCGACCCCAAAAGATAAAAAACATAAAAAGGAAAATAAATAAATATTGAAGTCATGATTTTGCACACTCGATTAAAGGCTATCGTCCCTTGTGACGAACGCGTGGGATGCTAATACCTTTCCCGCACGTAAACAACTCTTGAACCCTTATTCTTAAAATTCGTAGACCCCTTTTTGGTTTTTTCTAACGTTTTCCTCAAATAAATGTTGATGGTGACTCCCGCGCGTTTTTCTTTCGTGGAAGACGCACCCTTGAGTCTCGCTCGCCATTCCGTCGAAGGGTAGGTTGTGACAGTTGGCGACTCTATTGAGGAATTCTTTTAGAGAGTTAAGTCATTTAATATGTGTGCAATATTTATCATGACTTCCTTTTTGTTTTGATTCCCTTTCTTTCTTTCATGCTCCTTTGATGGGGACCAACTTAGGGTTTATATATATCTTCATGGATCTATGTTGTATTTATTCCCTAAATTGGACCCTTGAGTTTTGTTTGGAGATTTGTTTATGATGTTTGATGATGTAGTATCTTGGGGCACATGTACCTTTATGTTTTACAACCCAAGAATCTTTTAAGGATGAAGTTTATATGACACGCTTGCATTCAAAAAAAAGTTACACATATTTTCATTAGTTAAACTAATTCAAGAGTTTTAAAGGGACTATAAATGAATCTTTCTGTGTTAAAGCCTTAGTGTTTCATGTAATGATATTTGGAATCGTTATAGTTTCTCTCTCTTCTTCCTTCTTCCAAGACACACATAAAGATGGAAAATTATTTTGTAAAGTTAAGTAGAAGGAATGTTTCTTTTGTAGGTAGATAAAGGACTAATTTATGTTTTCTTTTAATATGATATGTCCATCAAGTATTAACATCAATGAATGAGATTGATTCCCTCAAAATTCTAGTCGATACTAACATTTAACTTTTTAATCATAATTATTACCTTAATTATTTTAGGCCATTAATTAGAAGGTTACAAACAGTTAACTTCCAACATTCACTATAATTATTTTTTTTATAAAGAAAGACATTTATTTTAAAAACATAAAAATATTAATATTAATTTATGACAAAAAAGGGAAAACATTAGTATACTAATTTGCCATGCATTTTAAGTAACAAGATGAAATGACATATATATATATATATATATATATATATATATATATATATATATATATATATATATATATATATATATAAAGATTCAAATAAGAAAAGGGGTACATATTTTTTTAATAGTATTTTTTAGTGAGATTTAATAATTTATAAAAGAGTTATCTTTCTTTATACTTTCTAAAGTGTTATTCAGCAGTGCATCATTAATAAAAAAAATCCATGGAAATATTATTAAATAAAATTTAATGATAATTGAGGTAGTCAAACTTGAGAGTCCACGTAGACTCGTGGAAGCTTGATAAACTTGTAAGAGTTTACTTCATAGAGAAGAGATGAGTTTTTTAGTTATAATTGATGTGATCGATAGTCACGTAGAGATTGAAGTGTGGAAAAATAAAAGGTATCAACTACTTATTAGACTTTTATTTAGTTTAAAATTACAACCCAAAGTCTAAACAAAATAAAAGATAATAGCCTAAGGCACATAAGCTAAATGAGTTTGACTTATGTTTTAAAACTCATGTGACACTACTTAAATCATATGCATATAAGTTTTAAGAATAGCTTAAGGAAACCCGCAAGTCCACAACCTCAATGCCATACTTCACTCAATCTTCCTATTAAGCCCAAAATCATAGTGCTGAGATGCGATCCAATCCACACTTGACCCGATTTCTTTTCTTCCAGAACTAATGAACCATAAATATTTCCTTCTTTTAAGAGTGGGTATATAGGCTCGAATCCATGGACCGCTCCCTTAGGCTCGTGAACTGCACGAAAAATGGGCCTATATTTTAAAAATCCACATGGCCATTGATGTGCCATCATTTTCTTCTATTTTCTAAACCCCTTTTGCACCATTTTAATTATTGATTGGCCTTAATTGTCAATTAATTAGGCAGTTTTATTATTTTGGCTCATTTAGCTAATTTGATGTTTTTAATCTAATTTCAGGAATTAATGAAACATTGGGCTTAATCCGGAGTTTGGTTGTGGACTTGAAGAGGGCAAATAAAGCAGCGCTTACCTTAGTTAATTTCTAATTAGGAATTTTCGCAATTTTATTTTATGTTGTTCAGTGTTTATTTCGTTTTGGGCCAGAGTATTGTAATAGGGCCTAGTGACTTTGAGTGACTCTTTTTAAATAGCTGCCTTGGGATTCGTGTAGGGCATTCTATTCTGTTATGCTATTCATTATTTAGAGCTTTGTTTTAGGGTTTTCGTTTTTCTGTTTTGATGCTTCTGAGTTCGTAATGCAATTTTACGTTTTCTGCTTCTAATTACAATTTCGTTCTTGCTTCTTCTTCTACTCTCATTTACGTTTTTGTTCCATTTTACATTTCTGTTCGTTTACGTTTCCGTTCATTTACGTTTCTGCTTCATGTTTCAATTGCGTTTTCTATTTGAATCCATGGAAGGCTAGATTTTCTGGTGTTGTTTCCTTTTGAGGATGAAGCCCAACTCTCTTGAGGTTTCGCTTGTAATGTGGTTTCCTGGCAGTTCTCCCTTCACCAGTATCCCAAATTCGTGAATATTAATCAATGCACGCTTCGTGTTCGATTAATTGCCTCTGAGCCTAACTTGCGTTCATGCTTAATGGACGAAGGGCTAACTGGTGTATGTGGTGCCTAATCACGTATTGAAAACCCTAAGTTGATTTTCGCTTAGTAAATTGAAATAGGGTTGGATTAAGTGGTTGACTGTTAGGGACGAATTCTCCAACCCAGGATAAGAGAATGGCTTCTGAATCAGAGGAAACAACCCGTTTTTAATATTAGTAGTTTCGTATTCCAGTTTACTTGTTCTGCTCTTTAATCACAAAACAAACAAACCCCCCCAATCGTTACTGTTACTGCAAGTATATTATGAACATTTGGTTTGTCAGTGCTCGTTGGGAAACGACCTAGGATCACTTCCTAGTTACTGCATTTTCATGTTTATTTGATTCGGGTACGGCCTCGATTAAATTTGGCGCCGTTGCCGGGGAGCAGTGTCCAAAGGTTCATAGTAGCTAGCTAGTGTTGTTGTTTAATCCTTTCGTGTTTTATGTTTAATTGCTAGTATTGTGTTAGTATGTGTGTTAATGTTGTTTAGTGTCCTGGTATTTTGTTTAATGTGTGTTCTATTTCAGTTTTCCCATTAAGTGTTTCCCCTGTTTCAGTCTTGGGTGTTTCGCTGTAAAGATTGTGCCTGCGGCAAAAACAGAGTAGTAGTAGAAATCAATTAGAGACGGATTTTAACGACCACCCATGCTGAATTATTTGAGATTTTTTGTTTTAGTAGTTAGGGTTGTTATTTTTGGCTGAATTTTTTTGTGGTAACTTCTTTTAATCCATATTGTGTGGGAAAAATAGCTAGAGCCTTTAGTTTGGTCAGATTTGAAAGTTCCAAAAAACTAGCAAATTTTGTGTTTGTCAAAACTTCAAACGGCCATAACTTTTGCTCCGGTTATCAGAATCGCAATTATTATATATGCATTTGGGGTAGAAAAAAATTTCCTACGCCGTGGCAGCTTGCCATAGGCCAGCTGAGGTCTCCATCGTCCAAAAAAAGCGATTCTGTCAAAAGTTTTTTATTTTTCAAGTTTTATTCACTTATTTTTCTTAACCTACCATTTTTAGCTTTCTTAGTTAGACTTTGAATTTTTGTCTGAAATTTTTTGTGCTATCTTCTCATCATTTTATAGGGTTGCTCACAAAATTTCAAGTCATTTGGATATCATTTGAGGGTAGCTGTAGTTCAAACCTACACCTTTATTTACATGACAAGGCAACTAGTTGTGTGCATGCTAAATGTAGTGTATGACTAGAGGCAATCCATCTGACTTACAACCCTTTGATCCTGAGATAGATAGGACATTTCATAGATTAGTTAGGCATCATTTTATACCTTTTGATCATTCTGAGCATTCCATAACTGGTGAATCTGTGCATTCTGTTATTGGTGATTTTGAACATCCTGATCTTGAGCATTATAATTTTGAGCATTCTGATTCTGCACATTCTGAGAACATGGCACAACCTCCACCTCGTGAGAGGACTCTAAGGGAAATGGCTGCACCTGATTTCACCTACGAAAGCTTGTGCATCCAATACCCTGATGAGGATGTCCCATATGTTCTTAAAACTGGACTGATTCATTTGCTTCCAAAGTTTCATGGCCTTGCAGGTGAAGACTCGCACAAACATTTGAAGGAATTTCATATTGTCTGCTCCACCATGAAACCCCCAGATGTCCAAGAGGATCACATATTTCTGAAGGCTTTTCCTCATTCATTAGAGGGAGTGGCAAAGGACTGGTTGTATTACCTTGCTCCAAGGTCCATCACGAGCTGGGATGACCTTAAGAGAGTATTCTTAGAAAAAATTTTCCCTGCTTCCAGGACCACAGCCATCAGGAAAGATATCTCAGGTATTAGACAACTCAGTGGAGAGAGCCTGTATGAGTACTGGGAGCGATTTAAGAAACTATGTGCCAGTTGCCCTCACCATCAGATTTCAGAACAGCTTCTTCTCCAATATTTTTATGAAGGACTCAGTAATATGGAGAGAAGTATGATAGATGCTGCCAGTGGTGGAGCCCTTGGAGACATGACTCCTGCTGAAGCCAGAAATTTAATTGAGAAGATGGCCTCCAACTCCCAGCAGTTTAGCGCCAGAAATGATGCCATAGTCATTAGAGGAGTGCATGAGGTAGCTACAAACCCATCTGCATCATCTGAAACTAAGAAGCTTGAAGGCAAACTGGATGCATTGGTTAACTTGGTAACCCAGCTGGCCTTGAATCAGAAATCTGTACCTGTCGCAAGGGTTTGTGGTTTGTGCTCCTCTGCTGACCACCATACAGACCTTTGCCCTTCCATGCAGCAACCTGGAGCAATTGAGCAGCCTGAAGCTTATGCTGCAAATATTTACAATAGACCTCCTCAACCTCAGCAGCAAAATCAACCACAGCAGAGCAATTATGACCTTTCCAGCAACAGATACAACCCTGGATGGAGGAATCACCCTAACCTCAGATGGTCCAGCCCTCAGCAACAACAACAGCAGCCTGCTCCTTCCTTCCAAAATGCTGCTGGCCCAAGCAGACCATACATTCCTCCACCAATCCAACAACAGCAACAACCCCAGAAACAGCCAACAGTTGAGGCCCCTCCACAACCTTCCCTCGAAGAACTTGTGAGGCAAATGACTATGCAGAACATGCAGTTTCAGCAAGAAACCAGAGCCTCCATTCAGAGCTTAACCAATCAAATGAGACAATTAGCTACCCAATTGAATCAACAACAGTCCCAGAATTCTGACAAGCTGCCTTCTCAAGCTGTCCAAAATCCCAAAAATGTCAGTGCCATTTCATTGAGGTCGAGAAAGCAGTGTCAAGGACCTCAACCCGTAGCACCTTCCTCATCTGCAAATGAACCTGCCAAACTTCACTCTATTCCAGAAAAAGGTGATGAAAAAAATTTACCTAACAATTTCTGTGCAGGTGAATCTTCTTCCACAGGTAATTCTGATTTGCAGAAGCAGCACATTCCCCCTCTTCCATTCCCTCCAAGAGCAGTTTCCAACAAAAAATGGAAGAGGCAGAGAAAGAGATCTTGGAAACGTTTAGAAAAGTAGAGGTAAACATACCTCTGTTGGATGCAATAAAGCAAATTCCAAGATATGCCAAATTCTTGAAGGAGCTGTGCACTAATAAGCGGAAGCTTAAAGGAAGTGAACGAATTAGCATGGGCAGAAATGTCTCCGCATTGATTGGTAAATCTGTTCCTCAAATTCCTGAAAAATGCAAAGATCCAGATACATTCAGCATACCTTGTATTATAGGGAATAGTAAGTTTGACAATGCCATGCTAGATTTAGGAGCCTCTGTTAGTGTTATGCCTCTGTCGATTTTTAATTCTCTATCTCTAGGTCCCTTGCAGTCAACTGATGTGGTAATTCATTTAGCTAATAGAAGTGTTGCCTATCCTGTTGGTTTCATAGAAGATGTCTTAGTTAGAGTTGGTGAACTGATTTTCCCTGTTGATTTTTATATCTTGAATATGGAAGATGGATTTTCTCAAGGATCAGTTCCCATCATTCTAGGCAGACCCTTTACGAAAACTGCTAAAACTAAGATACATGTTTATGCAGGCACACTGTCCATGGAGTTTGGTGATATAACTGTTCATTTTAATATTCTGGATGCTATGAAATACCCATCTGAAGATCTTTCTGTATTTCGTGCTGAAATAATTGACCATGTTGTTGATGAATACATGACTGATCTTTATTCTAATCTGCATGCCTCTCACTCTTCATGCATTGAGTCTGGAATTGTACGTGATCATATGTCTGAATTTTATGCTGAGAGTGAATCTGAGAGTGATATTGATTGCATGCCTGGTGGTGGTGTTTTACCTATTGAGATTGATTTTATAGAGTCAGATAGGACTAACCGTGTTTTAGGAAGTACACATACCTCTGACTTTCTTTATGAGGTAAAGGCTGAGAAACCATCTCCTTCTACCACTGTCCA
The DNA here is from genome assembly GCF_004193775.1 of Glycine soja. Taxonomy (NCBI): domain Eukaryota; kingdom Viridiplantae; phylum Streptophyta; class Magnoliopsida; order Fabales; family Fabaceae; genus Glycine; species Glycine soja. The sequence continues at coordinate 31,954,290 of NC_041005.1, forward strand.
GCCGACCACACCAGAATTGAAGCCCCTGCCATCAAATTTAAAATACGCTTACTTGGATGATAGCAAGAGTTTTCCAGTGATTATATCTGCCTCCCTTGCTGATGAGCAAGAGGAGAAGTTGTTGTCAGTTCTCAAGAAGCATAAGAAGGCTATAGGCTGGACCCTGGCGGACATTCCTGGTATTAGCTCATCCACATGTATGCTTCGAATAAATTTAGAAGATGGAGCTAAACCAGTAAGACAGCCACAGAGAAGACTCAACCCGGTGATTCTTGATGTAGTGAAGAAGGAGATAACCAAGCTTTTGCAAGCTGGAATCATTTATCCTATCTCTGACAGCCAATGGGTGAGTCCCGTCCAGGTAGTCCCGAAAAAGACTGGCCTCACAGTGATCAGAAATGAGAAGGAGGAGCTGATTCCTACTCGGGTGCAGAACAGTTGGAGAGTCTGCATTGACTATAGGAGGCTGAACCAGGTTACCAAAAAGGACCATTTTCCCCTGCCATTCATTGACCAGATGCTTGAACGCCTGGCAGGTAAATCCCACTACTGTTTCCTTGATGGTTTTTCTGGTTATATGCAAATTACTATTGCTCTTGAGGATCAGGAAAAGACCACATTCACCTGCCCCTTCGGCACTTTTGCTTATAGGAGGATGCCTTTCGGCCTATGCAATGCCCCTGGTACCTTCCAGCGGTGCATGATTAGTATTTTCAGTGATTTTTTAGAAAATTGCATAGAGGTGTTTATGGATGATTTCACTGTATATGGATCCTCTTTTGATGGTTGTTTGAATAGTTTGGAAAAAGTTTTGAATAGATGCATTGAAACTAACCTTGTTCTAAATTTTGAAAAATGTCATTTTATGGTTGAGCAAGGTATAGTTTTAGGCCACATTATTTCCAATAAGGGTATTGAAGTAGATCCTGCAAAAATTTCTGTTATTTCACAATTGCCTTACCCCTCTTGTGTGCGAGAGGTGCGATCTTTTCTTGGTCATGCAGGATTCTACAGGCGCTTTATAAGGGATTTTAGCAAAGTAGCCCTTCCACTGTCCAACTTGTTGCAAAAGGAGGTGCAGTTTGACTTTAATGACAGATGCAAAGAGGCTTTTGATTGCCTCAAAAGAGCGTTGACTACCACCCCTATCATCCAGGCACCCGATTGGACAGCCCCTTTTGAGCTTATGTGTGATGCATCAAATTATGCATTGGGGGCTGTCCTTGCTCAAAAAATTGATAAATTGCCCAGGGTGATATATTATGCTTCTAGGACTTTAGATGCTGCCCAAGCAAATTATACTACCACTGAGAAAGAGCTTCTAGCCATAGTTTTTGCTCTTGAAAAATTTCGATCTTATTTGCTTGGTACTCGCATTATTGTTTATACTGACCATGCAGCTCTAAAGTACTTGTTGAAGAAGGCTGATTCTAAGCCTAGGTTGATCCGATGGATGCTCTGGCTCCAAGAGTTTGACTTGGAGATCCGTGATAGGAGCGGAGCACAAAATCTAGTTGCTGATCATTTGAGTCGGATCGAACGTGTCTCTGATGCAGATTCACCTATTCGGGATGATTTCCCGGATGATCATTTGTATATATTGTATAGTATTTCTGACTCTCTTTCTACTCCCTGGTTTGCTAACATTGTCAATTATTTAGTTGCCTCTGTTTTTCCTCCCTTAGCATCTAAGGCCCAAAAAGATAAGATTAAAAGTGATGCTAAGCATTTTATTTGGGATGACCCCTACTTGTGGAAATTATGCAGTGATCAGGTCATTAGACGGTGCATTCCAGATCATGAGACTGACTCAGTCCTGTAGTTCTGTCATTCTTCCGCACCGGGAGGTCATCTGGGTGTTCAAAGGACAGCTCGCAAAGTGCTTGATTGTGGTTTTTATTGGCCCACCATCTTTAAAGATGCGTGGAAGATCTGCAGCACTTGTGAGCAGTGTCAGAGAGCAGGAAATACACTTACATGGCGACAACAAATGCCTCAGCAACCTATGCTATTCTGTGAGGTGTTTGATGTCTGGGGTATAGATTTCATGGGTCCTTTTCCTGTCTCTTTTGGTTATGTTTACATTCTCCTTGCAGTTGATTATGTTTCAAAATGGGTGGAAGCCAAGCCCACTAGAACTAATGATGCTAAAGTTGTCGCAGACTTTGTCAGGTCTAATCTGTTTTGCAGGTTTGGAGTACCTAAAGCAATTGTTAGTGATCAAGGAACCCATTTTTGCAACAGGACAATGCATGCCCTGCTTAAAAAGTACGGGGTGGTACACAGGGTATCCACACCATACCATCCCCAGACTAATGGACAGGCAGAAATTTCTAACAGGGAAATCAAGAGAATTCTAGAGAAGATTGTGCAGCCAAGCAGGAAAGATTGGAGTACCAGGCTTGATGATGCTCTCTGGGCACATCGGACTGCCTACAAAGCACCCATAGGAATGTCTCCTTATCGGGTTGTCTTTGGAAAGGCATGTCATCTTCCAGTGGAAATTGAGCACAAAGCATACTGGGCAGTGAAGACTTGCAACTTCTCTATGGATCAAGCTGGCGAGGAAAAGAAGTTGCAACTGAGTGAGTTAGATGAAATCCGCCTAGAAGCCTACGAGAATGCCAAGTTCTACAAAGAAAAGACCAAGAAGTTTCATGATAGCATGATAGTTAAAAAAGACTTCGTGGTTGGGCAAAAAGTGTTATTGTATAATTCTAGGCTTGGACTCATGAGTGGTAAGTTGAGGTCTAAGTGGATTGGTCCTTTTGTTGTTACTAATGTTTTTCCTTATGGTACAGTTGAGATCAAAAGTGACTCCACAAACAAGAGCTTCAAGGTCAACGGACATCGACTTAAGTCATTCCTCACGAACCCTTCCTTAGTGGACATAGTGGTGGAAGATACTTCCTTACTCCACCCTACTCTTCCTCCACCATGAATTAGGGAGTTTTTCTTTTCCTATCTCCTTCTTTGCTTTTATTACACTTGTCCGATTCTCTTTGATGATTTAATTGTTTTTAATCTTTTAATTGTGCTACATTGAGGACAATGTGTTGTTTAAGTATGGGGGGGGGGTGTTCTTTGGTTTTGCTAGTTTTGTTGGTTTTGTTAATTTGTTAGTTGTGTTAATTTGTTAATGTTGTTAGTTTCGTCAGATTTTCAGTTTAATATTTTGGGTCAATTTCGTGTGCACGTACGACTTTGCATGTTTTTCTTTGAATTATAGGATATGTTCAAGAAATGGGTAATTGTTTTGAAAATAAAAGTTCTTGACATTTTGTGACTTGATATCCTTGATTCTTCTCTACATGTCATGATAGTTTTGAAAGCTCAATTTGAAAGTGATGATTTTACCTTTGTGAGAATTTGAGCCATCCATCATTATAATCATTTGGTGTGTTTTGCCCCATTGATTGCTTGCACAATAGCCTTGGCTTGATTCTTGTTGATGCATCCTAATTCACATGCATATTTGGAAATGATTAAGGCAATTTTGTTCTTATAAGCTTCTAGCCAAATGGACTTACCTTGAATTAATTCCTTTGATAGCCCTTTTGAGCCTTGTTTCCCTTTCCTTGTTTTGAAGCTCACTACAAACCTTAAGTGAAAAACCATGATATTACCATATCCTTAAGGAATTTTGGAGCTTTGGAATTGTTTTGGGAATAAGTGTGGGGGGTTTTTGTTTCATTGGACAACTTGTTTTGTCGGCTATGCTTCATGATGTATTTTGGGCCATACTTGATGTACATTGTATATTGGTTAATTGTTGGACATGCTGAATGAAATGTTGTTTCTCAAAGGCTAAAGAGTAAAAAAAAAAAATTCGAAAAAAAAAATTCGAAAAAAGAAAAAGAAAAGCAATAAAGTTGAGTGAATAAGATCTTAAATGGCACAAGAATGATGAAACTCTTGGTTCTACTCTTCATGTTTAATTTTTATCTTTACTTCTTTTTATTTTCTTATTTTTTTTTTCGTAATATGCACTTATTCCCCTTTGCTCCTCTATTCCTTTGGGATTTAGCCACTTATTCCATATTTCTCCATACCTTGTCCTTGGCCCCGTTACAACCTTAAAAGACCTTTTGATCCTCATGTGCTTGTGTTTATGGGTTGATTGTCAATTTTAGAATCTTGCCAAGTTTATGTGGTGTTTGCTTTCATGGGTGCTTTGAGGGTAAATAGTAGCCTAGACACTTGAGAGATAGAGTGTATATCTTGTGAGGCTTTATCACTTTTCATTCTTGAGCTGATTAACTATTTTTCCATGATTGGGTTGCTTGGATGATTTTCATGAATGTCTTGACTTTTTGGATCTCCTTATGTTAAATGTTACCCATTCCTTTCATTCCTTGATGCTCATTGAGAAATATGTGAATGTTTTTGTTTGTCTCCCTTTGATATCCTTGGATTTTGTTCTTTGTTTCATTTTGCCCAGGAGTGCAAAAGGCTAAGTATGGGGGGTTTTGATGTGCCATCATTTTCTTCTATTTTCTAAACCCCTTTTGCACCATTTTAATTATTGATTGGCCTTAATTGTCAATTAATTAGGCAGTTTTATTATTTTGGCTCATTTAGCTAATTTGATGTTTTTAATCTAATTTCAGGAATTAATGAAACATTGGGCTTAATCCGGAGTTTGGTTGTGGACTTGAAGAGGGCAAATAAAGCAGCGCTTACCTTAGTTAATTTCTAATTAGGAATTTTCGCAATTTTATTTTATGTTGTTCAGTGTTTATTTCGTTTTGGGCCAGAGTATTGTAATAGGGCCCAGTGACTTTGAGTGACTCTTTTTAAATAGCTGCCTTGGGATTCGTGCAGGACATTCTATTCTGTTATGCTATTCATTATTCAGAGCTTTGTTTTAGGGTTTTCGTTTTTCTGTTTTGATGCTTCTGAGTTCGTAATGCAATTTTACGTTTTCTGCTTCTAATTACAATTTCGTTCTTGCTTCTTCTTCTACTCTCATTTACGTTTTTGTTCCATTTTACATTTCTGTTCGTTTACGTTTCCGTTCATTTACGTTTCTGCTTCATGTTTCAATTGCGTTTTCTATTTGAATCCATGGAAGGCTAGATTTTCTGGTGTTGTTTCCTTTTGAGGATGAAGCCCAACTCTCTTGAGGTTTCGCTTGTAATGTGGTTTCCTGGCAGTTCTCCCTTCACCAGTATCCCAAATTCGTGAATATTAATCAGTGCACGCTTCGTGTTCGATTAATTGCCTCTGAGCCTAACTTGCGTTCATGCTTAATGGACGAAGGGCTAACTGGTGTATGTGGTGCCTAATCACGTATTGAAAACCCTAAGTTGATTTTCGCTTAGTAAATTGAAATAGGGTTGGATTAAGTGGTTGACTGTTAGGGACGAATTCTCCAACCCAGGATAAGAGAATGGCTTTTGAATCAGAGGAAACAACCCGTTTTTAATATTAGTAGTTTCGTATTCCAGTTTACTTGTTCTGCTCTTTAATCACAAAACAAACAAACCCCCCCAATCGTTACTGTTACTGCAAGTATATTATGAACATTTGGTTTGTCACTGCTCGTTGGGAAACGACCTAGGATCACTTCCTAGTTACTGCATTTTCATGTTTATTTGATTCGGGTACGGCCTCGATCAGCCATAGAGAAAATTTGGGCCTGATCCGTTAGGCCCACGAACTTCTCAAACTTAATTTGCGGGCTCACAGACTTAGTTTATGGGCCTCCTAATGATGATGTGCATTGAGTTTTGACAAGGGAAAGGGAGAAAGACTTTAGCCTTTCACGATTCACTCTTTCAAGTCTTACTATCACTTAGTTACTCTCAAACAAACCCTAACCCGTGCATCCTTCAACCAACCATCAGCCAAATTCTTGCCTTCAGTCTCCTTCCTCACACCAGACGCGAGCCAGTGTGCCCCTCACCTACATCCATGAGCCACCCACCTATGCGGTCACATGGCCTCATTCCTCACATCATCATGTGGCCTCCTTCCTCATACCATCAAGTCATCACGCGAGTCTTGTCTGATGAAAATCATTTGCGCTCTTGTCTGGCAAACATCCCTTCTATTCCTAATTGAACCTTTTGCTTTTACTTCGTCAACAGTCAACACAATAGGTACCCAATCAAATTTTCAACTTCCCATTCAATTTTCATTGCAAGCAATCTTGTCCTATCAATTGTCATTGATTCTCAATCTCTTTATGTTTAGGGATTTTTCCATTATGACGACTCTTGAATCTTGAAGCTATTATGTTTCATGATTTGTGGTCATAAGAGGTAAATTCACTAAATTGTATACCTTTCATTGTGGCTTTTCTATTTGGATGTTGAAATTATTATGCTACTCTATTTGTAGAGGTATTGAGGCTAAGCAGCCCAACTTTGACATTCAAAAAAGTGCCAAGGTTCAACTCATAAAAAATGAGAAGAAGATTGTTGCATTTGTGCCAAACGACAGTTGCTTAAATTACCTTGAAGAAAATGTAATCAATTGAATTAATGATTGCTTCTTTCACAGCTCACCCATTGGATTCACCCTCATTAGCAACCGGTCAAGTGACGCCTGCGACGTGATACAAACCTACAATACCAAAGGTTACCATCATTTTCGGATTGACACCCAAAATGGAACTAGCATTTGCTGGACTTGGAGGCTCCTTCAATTATGGATTTAGACACAAAATGGAAGGATAGTTTGTTCGACCTTAAACACACACACAAAAAAAAAAACACCAAAACAATGTGCATTTTGGGTTTTATTTTTATTCAACAAACTCCCTTAATTAGTTTTAAACTCAAGAGTCAGCACGAGTTTGCTTGAGTCTACCAAGTGTGATATAAGTTTGGCAAAAAATGAGTTTACTAACGAGTTAACTTGCATAGTGCATGTGGACTTGCAAACTTAGATGAGTTAGGAAGTTAGATAACCATGATTAGAATATATAAACAATATAAAGATTTTTCAAATAACAAAAATAAATCCAAAGTAATAGAAAAAAGTGTAAAGATATTTATATTTTCATTCAATCATAAATTATTATGTATAATAAAATTATAAAACTTTTGTAATAATTACTTTAAAAGTTATATAAGATGGTTTTTGATTGATTAACTATAAGAATCCTTATACTAATGCTATGTTTGACAAATTATTTGGTTAGTTCTAAATTTTTTACTAGCTGGAAAATTTGTTTACTTATTTGATAAATAATTTTTTTAGTAATTTTTAGCATTTTTTATACATTATTTGAAGTAGTATTTTTTCAAAATGCTTGCTTTTAACAAATATATATATATATATATATATATATATATATATATATATATATATATATATATATATATATATATATATATATTTGTTCACCTTTTGTCGTTGAATATATATTTATTAGATTTTCTTTTTTTAATATTTTCTAAGGAAATGTTTTATGATATTTTTTCTCTTCTTCCACTCTTAAGATAGGATTTTATTATTTTTATCTTTTGTTTACCTAAGATAGCATTTTCTGATTTTTATCTTTTTATTACATAATATATTATTAATAATAGATAATAAGTTATTTTTTTATTGTTATCACTATTATTTTTGGATATTTTTATATTACAGAGTTTATTTTAACCATGATATTATTTATAATATTTATTTTATTATTCCAGCTTATAATTCAGGGTATTGATATTGTTAGATGATAGTTTTTTTAATATTTTAATATTAAATTATTTATTTTAATCATTACCCTATTCAAATTATTCTTTTATTATTTATAATATTATATGTCAATATGTATTAACTATAAGTGTGATGTCTACTTAAACGTATGTTATTTTAAATTTATTTTAAATTTGATTGAAAATATTTTAGGATATAATATAAGATGAATAATGAAAATGCGATAAGAAAAAAAATATAATAATTGATCTATAAATAGAAATTATAAGTATTTAAATTAAATAAAAATATCTCTACACATATTTTTATCAACAAATAAAATTAAAATTTATATAAAAATTGTTCATTTTTATCATTTTATATTTTCAACTACTTTTATATGTAATTTTATCAATCATTTATAATTTAATAGTTTTTAGCTACCAGCTAACTTTTTAATTTTTAACTAATTTTATTAAACATAACCTAAAAATGTATCAAAATTAAAATCTATTAAATATTTTCTCACTTTTTTATAACACTTCTTGTTATTAAACGTTTTATTTCTTTAGCATAATGTGATACTTATCTTTTTTTTATTTATAAGATCTTGTTTATAAAACATTCTCAAATAATTCTTGTGTAATTTCATTTATTTTTACATGAGTGAATATATAAAGCCACTTAGGTAAATAACTTATACTACTTTTTAGAGTAAATTATACAAATTAATTTTCTGAAATTTTTAAAAATTGTACATGACTTCATGCCCTTTTAACGTTTAGTCATTTATAACAACATCTTCTATAGGGATACTTAGTGAAATGCATTACTTAGATTTTTTTTGGGTGCATACATGCATTTCTTAGATAACAATGGGGATGTCAATGTAATATATAGGGATGTTATTATAATGTTTTTCAAACAATAAATAAAATTTAGTATAGGAATAAAAAAAAAGAGCGGGGTATTGCAGTATAAATTGAGACGAAGACTAGGGTGCGAATGTGAAACTCCTTTCGCACCCAACAGAAGTTTGAAAAAAAAAAGTGATAATCATTTGGGTTCATCCGATTTAACAATAAAATAATTAAATGGACCAGATTTGTTGATGGCAACCGGTTTAATATGTAACATGATAGACATCTTGATGAGGACACAACTAAGGGCAAGGACCATGAAGCACTTGAAGGGCCCATGACCAGAGGCATACTTAAAAGGGCCCAACATAGTGATGAGGACACGACTAAGGGCAAGGACCATGAATCACTTAAAAAACCCATGACCAGAGACAGACTTAAACAGGCCCAACACATCACAGAGACAAGGCTGGTTATTTGTATAGCTGCCATTGATGATGATTGAAGGCCTATGTTTCCATTATTTTTATTTTAATTTTATTATTTAATTATTGTAATTAAATAAATAATTTGGTGGTTGTGGCTTAAACCTATGCCTTTTTAGCTACACCAATTTATTTCATTTTTAGGGTTTGGTGAACTATATATATTTTCGTCAAAATGAATGAAGGCACTTTTGGCATTCTTTTCAAATACGTGAGAAAGCTTCTCTCAGGGTTCCTGTTGAACCAAATTCAGACTTATCAAGGTTGATTCCTTATGGCGTCACCATGACTTATCTTTCATCTCTGGAAGTGGCATCCCTCTCCGTCAACAATCATGTATCAAACGTTCCGCCCCGTAAGATTCACGTCACATCTCCCCTTAGGAATAGGGTTCCCCTCCCCCTTTGGTGTAACATTACCCTAGCAGAGGTCGCGGCTAAACGATTGAAGCAGAGGGTTCTCCAATTTAGCACAATTGAAACAAAGAATCAAAGAAGGGTCCTCTATCTAGGCTTTCTATTCTATTGTACTTCAATGCCCTCTCTTATTTCTAGACGCAACAACGACTTCTTCTTCCATTTTTGTGCATCGACGTGAATAACGACGACATATGTTTCAATGAAGCCCACAAAGCTCGGCTTGGAGGAGCCTTGGGGGCAGATCCACAAGTAAGGTTCACCCTTTCCTCCTAGCACGTCAAAGACCTCGAGAAGGGTATGCCCCAATTGATTGTAGTTTTCGCTTTTAAGGTTGTCACTCTCCTTAGGCTTATGTTTTGGTTTTTATGTTACTTTTAGTTTGTGCGGACTTGGTTCACGGTGCAAAGGACAAACAACTCAGGGTTAAGGAACCTGTCAGGACTCATCTAATATGTAATCCTTCTAGACCTTTGGTGACTCATCTAATCTGCAATCCTTCCATTATGCAGTAAGTGGAACAAGTGATAAGATTATGATTAACCTTGTTCACTTGACATGTTTGATGTGTTAATTGCTGTAATATTGTCATTAATTTAGAGTTGCATATTGTCATACCCTAATTTCGTCCGGGGACCTTTGCTTGATGACATGCGACCTTTCTTTGGTCCTTGTGAGGTGCTTGGCATCCATCATTAGGCAATTTGTGAAATTCCAGGACATGCCGAAAAACCAAAAAAAATATTGATGCACAATCCGTAAGTTTCCGTGACACACCGGAAATCAAATGGAAGCATCGTTGCATAATTAAGTGAGGTTCCGTAACATTCCGTAAGTCAAAAAGGGGATGATTATGTAATCCGCAAGGTTCCGTAACATTACGGAAAGAAAACAAGTATCGTTACGAAATTCGTAAGTTTCCGTAACTTTACGAAAAAAGAATCACCAAAAAAAAGCCAAAGGGGGGTGTATTTAGTAAAATGGGGGGTGCAAACAGTAATTTTCGAATCTGGGCCCTTCTAGAGGTTTCTGGGCAATTTCTTGCTTAAGGTTGAAGTAACCTAGCTCGCCTGGGCGAGCTGAGCTCGCCTGGGCGAGCTAGATGGCCACCACACCCCCCGTTTTGTTGAAAAATGGGATTCCGGGGCTTCCGGGACACCCGTAATGCTTCCGTAAAATTCCCATAACTCTAAATAAGCATAATTAACTTAATACGGGTGAGATGGAAGAGAAAAAAAGAAGAAAATCAAGTCCTATATGCTTCCGTAAGGCTTCCGTAACTTTTCCGTAAATTACGAAAAAGGGGGGTGAACTTATCAAAATTGGGGGGGTGCAAATAGCAATTTCGAAATTTTGAATTGGGCCTTCTAGAACGTTTTTTGAAGCTGGGTTGCTTCTGGAGGAAGCAACCCAGCTCGCCTGGGCGAGCTGGGCGGCAACCTCCTCCCCCTTTTTCCTATAAAAAGGTTGAAGGGGGCTGTTCTAAGGATCCCTGAGCCCCCTGGCTATGTATTTCAGCTGTTTTGGGTGAAAAAAATTGTTTCCGTGAAGAAAATCCAAGCCGAGGTGCTTCCGTAACGCTTCCGAGATGTTTCCGTAAGCAAATCCGTGAAGGTTTTCGTCCGTTCTTCATCGTTCTTCATCCGTTCTTCGTTCTTCAACGGGTAAGTTTTCGAATCTGAGACTTTTAATTCATTTCTTGTTTTTTTAAGCTTTCCTCTTTATTTCGTTTATTTTCGATTTCTTTTCTTCCGTCTTTAACGCGCTTTTGCCGTTTATTTAAGCCGTTTTCTCACCTAATAAATGATAAAATGAATTTCAACCGATCATTCGTGTTGTAATCTCATTTAATCACTTTTAAAATAAAATCTAACCGATCGTTCACGCTATAACCTCGGTTAAACAAAAAAAGTAAAATAATAATAAAATAATCAAAATATCTTGAAAAATAATAATAAAATAAACAAAATATCTTTGAATAAAATAAAACAAAAAAATCAATCGGACGTTTTTTCTTTGGAAGTTTCCTTGAATGAATTGATTAATAACCAAAGTGAAACTAAGACTAAAATAGACTCACAAATCAAGTTTTGTCCGAAAATCACTAAAAAACCGTTTTAAGGTCCAACGCCTTAAACGGTCCTCTTTGCTTTTATCGGTTAACATGGACCGTTCAAAAGCATAAAATCAACATGTAACTTTACCGCTTTTGAAAGAACTACGTAGGTCTGAGTTCCTCATTGAGGATACGTAGGAGCAAAAGCCCCGCTTTTGTCGACCACCCCAAGAGATCGTTAATGGTCCAATGCCTTAACGTTTCTCTCCTTTCAAAAACAAGAGATCGTTAATGGTCCAACGTCTTAACGTTTCTCATCTTTCAAAATCAAAAGACCGTTTAATGGTCCAACACCTTAAATGACCTTTTGTTCAAATAAAAACATATTTTGCAAAAAAAGACAAAAACAAACTTAACCAAACACTTTGTTCCGAAAGAACTACGTAGGTCTGATTTTCTCATCCCAAATTGAGGAATACGTAGGAGCAAAGGGAAACACCCTTGTCGACCACAAAAAGAGAAAATATAAAAAGGGTATAAAGGATATAGAGACATAAAAAGGGAATATAAAAAATCAAAGTCATGTTTGCACATTCGATTAAAGGCTGCCGTCCCTTGGGGCGGACGTGTGGGGTGCTAATACCTTCCCCGTGCGTAAATACAACTCCCGAACCTTTCACTTAAAAGTTCGTAGATCGCGTCTTTTCCGGTTTTTTCCGACGTTTTCCTCAAATAAACGTTGGTGGCGACTCCGTGCGTATTCCTTTCATGGAACACGCCTCCCGCGAGTCTCGCGTCGCCCTCCCGCCGAAGGGTAGGTTGCGACACATATGATGGCTATTTCTATTTTTAATGTTAGCTCATCTCTCTAAATATTTATTTGATCAATTCATTGTTTTGTTGCCAATCATATAATCTTGTATAATGCGATTCTTTTGTATTTCTATTTCTATCATGCATATAGTGTTTTAGCTCTCCAATTCAATTAATGCATCTTTCATTTGTCATTTGTTGAGGTTCAGATCTTGTGCATTGGCTCTATGGGCTTATGTGGCTCTGGTTTGGGTATACCTAATCGCTTAAAATGCCAAAATTCAGTTAACTTTTACCATACCCCCCCTCCCCTAAAAAAAGTGACTATGTATAGCAAATGTATCCACAGGAAGCTAAACCGCTTTTTCAATTTATTGCAGTTGCATATGTTTTAAGTCCTTCATAAAAAATATACATATTCATTTATAGATTAGCATGTTTGCATACTATGCCTGTGTGTCACAGGTTCCTAGTGCAATCAATGTTAGTGGAACTTCATTATCTAGTGTAGTTGAAGCATCATGTCTTAAGATTTATTTCTAAACATGGCAGGACTGATTATGGTAAGTAGGATGCAACCCTTTCTCCATTACATCACAAGGTTGGCATCTTTCACAATTTCAATCTAATTCAATTGCTTAGAGTTATGTCATCACTACCCTTGTAGAATCAATACAACTGATTAATTGATATTTTCTTCAAAAATATACATAACTTTAAGAGATATATAATAAATAATATATGAGATAAAGAAGTAATAATTTGACAACGAAATTCATTTTGATGGGTGGAGAAGCAGAGCACATAAATGAGAAGACTCATTAAAGCTCTGCCTTTGCAGTTGGAATTAGAGTGGAGTTAATGCATTTTTTTAATGATGAAGTTCCTAGTGGGTAGATATTAAATTTTTTTTTTAACATAAGATACTAAAATTTATAACACTAGAAATATTGTTGTTCTTATGGAACATCGACATAACTTATTATTAAAAGAATATTTGAAATGAAAGGGATAGTATCCTACCAGAAAACTTAGTTGTATGATATTAACTCTTAGATGTATAATTGTTAGGCACCTAAACTTATCCAAATTTTGCATACTTAGTGGTAAGCTATGGTCAATGAAATGACGGTGTTGATGGGAGAAAGAAGATAGATGTCCAAATTTGAATACCATTTAAGTATAATAAAGTGTTATTAACACATTATCTAAGTTATTATTATTTATTAAAATTTATTAACTATTGTAAATTATGGATAAACTCATTAAATAAAATGTTAAATCTATAAAATTATATAATTTTTAATAAATTTTAATTTATAATGAAAAGTTTAGGGTATGTTAAAAAATATATTATTAACAAAAAAAAAGTTATCTATAGTAAAAACTTGTTTTAATTGTACCATTCTTCTTCTGTTAATGGAAGATATCATTGTTGTGTACCATTGCATCCACTTAATGATAGAGAAATTACGGTGTTTCAAAGGCATCAATTAGCTTATGTATTTTTTATTTATTTTCAAATGTGTTGGTGTGTAGGAATTGGACGATATAATGTTAAAGATGGAAAGTAGTGACAATTTTTGTAGCTCCATCAATGGTGATCATGAAGATGATGTTATTGAAGTGTATGATGATGATGATGATGATGATGTTGACCACAATCGTGTGGGAGATAGTGATGACCTAGATAATGTCGGGCTTGAACATGAGGAGGAGGTGGACTCTGAGGTAGACAATGATGATTATCGAGATTATGATGATGTCTAGATTCCAGGTTTCTTTAAAGAGGAATGTATAACTATGGATACCATAGTTGATATTAGATAGTTTGACATGGGAAAAATGACTGTTGAAGATGTAAGCAGGTTGGATTTTTGTGACTTGGAGATAGCATATCTCTTCTACTGTTGGTATGCTAAAATTATTGGTTTTTCTGTTAGGAAGAGTCATATTCTTAGAAACACATGTAGGGAAACACTGCAACAAACATTTGTTTGTTCATGTGTTGGTTATAGAAGAGATAAAGGATCAACATCAAATACAAGGAAGCGCCGAGAAAAAAAAAAGCAGGTGTGGTTGTGAAGCAATGTTTCGTGTTCATGTGCATTTTTCTACGGGGCGATGGTATGTGACATGTTGGAATTTTGAGCATAATAATTTATTATTAGACCTAAAATTGTCATCTTTGTTGCCAGCACATAGGAAGATGTCAGCAACTAATATTATGCAAATAGAAAACTATAGAAAAGTTGGCATTAGACCTCTGCACATGTACGTAGCATTTGCCAATCATTATGGTGGATATGACAAAGTGGGGTTTATTAGGAAAGATATTTACAATCAAGAAGTGCACATGAGAAAGCAACATACCTCTTATGCAAGTGGTGCATTGAAGTATTTACATGATTTACGCACAAAAGATCCAATGATGTATGTTTCATGCACCGCGGATGAAGGCTCAAGACTACAACGATTGTTTTGGTGTGATGCTGAGAGACAATTGCTTTATGAGGTATTTGGTGATGTACTCACGTTTGATGCCACTTATAAGAAAAATAAGTATTTTTGCCCTTTTGTTAGACAAGTAGCCTCAGTTATCTTAAGAAGGGGGGGGGGGTTGAATTAAGATACAAAAACTATTCCCCAATTAAAAGTTTCACTCTCTTTTTAGATTAACAATGCACCCTTAATATGAATTACTCAAAAGACAATTCAAAATAAACTTCTTTAAAGAAAAAAATAAATAGCAATAAATAAAAGGAGTTTAAGGGAAGAGAGATATGCAAACTTGATTTATACTGGTTCGGTCACTTCTTGTGCCTACGTCCAGTCCTCAAGCAACCCACTTGAGATTTTCCACTCTCTTTGTAAAAATCCTTTTACAAAGTCTGAATCACACAGGGACAACCCTTCCCTTGTGTTCAAGAATCCTTACAACTTAAGAGACCCTCGGTCCCTTAATCAATCTCTTTGAATAAGAGGAGGAAGATGAATTCTCTCTTTAAGAGAAAGATATTACAATTGAAGTTCCTGGATGAACTCTTCAATAAATTTGCAAGTGTTTGCCAAGGAATTGTTGAGAGAGCATTTGGCACTGAAGTTCTCTTGGAATATCTCTCTCTTGCCTTTTGAAATCAAACACACACATATATAGGCCCTTCATGCCTTTTCAAAATGATTTGAAGATATGTGTCTTTTCAAAAATCTTTTTCTGAATTTTTTCATTGGTAATCGATTACAGGTTTTTGGTAATCGATTACACAGTTATATTTTGAAGGGTCATGACTTTTGAATTTGAATTTCCAAAGTTCCATTGCTAGTAATCGATTACAAACATCTGGTAATCGATTACAGGTTCAAAATTCAAATTCAAAACCCTTTTTAACAGCTATTTTTCAAACTTGTCTACTGGTAATCGATTACACTTCCTGGTAATCAATTACCAGAGCCTTGCATGTCTTGGAAACACTTTGTTTTGAGGCAAGGCTTGATCTTAAAGTATTATTGAAGCAAGGCTTTTTTTGTTGAAACAATCTTGTATTAATCTTGAAGTAATGTTTATCCTTTGTAGCAGCCTTGTTTGATTCTTCTTTGACATCATCAAAATTCATGTATTCATACATCCACACCTTTTGTTGTCTTCTCTGGTGTCAACCACCATAATCAGACAATAGTTTTTTGCGCTGCTATCATGACTGATGAGATGGAAGAAACATATGTTTAGTTGTTGGAACAATTCTTGGAAGCAATGAAAGGAAAAACTCCTTGTTCAATAATAATTGATGGCAATCTGGCTATGAGGAATGTTATAACAAGAGCGATACCTAGTGTTTTTCATAAACTGTGTGCATGGCACTTATTGCGTAATGCATTAAGCCATGTTCGAGACAAACAAGTTTTGAAATGGTTGAAGAAGCTAATTGATGAGGACATGACCAAGAGCAAGGGCAAGGATCCACTTGAAGGACTTAGAGGACTTATGACAAGGGCTAGAGCAAGGAAAGCCAAGGAAGCTCTTCAACAAGTGTTGTCCATACTATTTGAATACAAGCCCAAGTTTCAAGGATAAAAGTCCAAGGTTGTGAGTTGTATCATGGTCCAAATGGAGGAGGACTAAATGACACCACTTTGTCTCAATTTTAAAGTGTTTAGTTTGTCTAAATAATGGCCCAATCCTTGTAAAGTTGGCTGACCAAAAATATGTTTTGGGTTAAACAACTAAAAGGGCTTTAGTTAGGTTTAGTTCAAGTTGTAATAAGGGTCCAATTGGCAACCTAAGCATCACCCTTTCGGGAGACCAAATGGTGGCTGACTTGATGGCTGTTGGGGGTGACTTTTGGTTGCCACAATTTCAGTTACACTCAGCCATTAAGTTCTTTAATTCCCTAGGTTAATGGCATTAAGTTCTTTTAATTCTAGGTTAGTGGGTCATTACTAAAATCTGATGTAAAGCTTCTATATAAGCTGAACCATTTTATAAATAAACACAAGTAGAGTTTTATTCAAAAAATTAGAGTTTATCTTAGTGAGAGTTGTGACATCCTGGAAATTTCTACCCGGAATTTTCGAAAAAGATGTATTTTGAATGATTATATATATATAAGTATTATTCAGTGTATATGCATATATGTTCTTGGTAGAAATAGGAGTAGCGGGGGCAAGATACGCGGGTTAGGCTAATTAAGGAAGAGAAATCCATAACTGGGAGGTTGTGGGTTAATTCCTAATTAATTAGTTTAAAAATCATCGTTTTGCGTGCGACTTAGAATTTAAAAAAACCAACCTCTGAACCACACTCGGGGTTTTATTCTGAGCGTTTTGATATATATATTGCTTGCTTTCGAAAATTGGCCCCAACGGACGCAGAGAAACGCGAGGAACTGGAACCAGAGAAACGGCATGCAAAACGAGGCAGGATTTTAGCGTTTCAAAGGTCATATTTTTCTCACTTTTGTGGCTGAGTGTGGGTCACAGTAAAAAGGGAAAGTGGGCCCTTTTGCTCCACTCAAATAGGGACATGTGGCAGAGCTTGAATAAAATAATAGAAAAAGAGAAAATCCTTTTATTTTAAAACCAAAAAGCTGTTCTCTCTCCTCACTCAGCCAAAAGAAAGAAATTCAGAAGCCTTTTCTCTCCCTCTCTCATGTAGCTTTCTCTCTTCTTCATCCACCATTGAAGCTCCAAACAAAGCTTCAACCTTTGGCCATCATTTCTACCCCAAATCGCGAAAGGAGGGCCTTTTCGGGGTCGTGAAGTGCGTGTCTACGAGTGGGACTTCGAAATTTCAGGTTTGGGTGGACTTCTTTCTCCTTTGATTTTCGTGGGTATGGGGTTTTGGGAGATATGATGGGTAGTTATGTTAGTTTTCTGCTTCATGGTAGTTATTTGTGAAGACTCTTGTTGAAAGTTTGTCGAAATTGCCATGTTTGGATGAGTTAAACATACCCATTCTCTTTTAGGGTTTTTATGATGATGCTTGTGATGTTCATGTGCTGAAATTGCTTATGGAAACTATTAGAGATGAAGGGTAGAGTTAACCTAGGGTTAGAAAGTGAGAATGTGGTGTTGTGAGTGGAAAAAGAGTGAGGCTTTGAGAGTTGGAAGGTTAAATCTGGATTCTGTGGTAAATGGAGGTTAAAGTGAGTTAATCTTAGCTTGAAATGCCATTTCGAACATGTGAGAAAGGTTAGGTTGTGCTAGAGAGAAAAAAAAATGACCAAAGTGAACCAAGAGCCATTTCTAGGGCAAAATTGGGTGTTGAGGAGTCAAATTTTGATTCGGTGGAATTTTAGGTGTAAATTCAGTTTGAGCAAGTTTAGATTGATGTTATGGACTTGTGTGAGGTGAGAGTTTGCTTCAAATTTACCTCATTCTAAATTTCACTTCTCAAACCTAGAAAACCCATTGAATGGAGGGGTGTTGGACACCTAGATTTTGTGTTGCTGTGTTTTGAAGCTTGGTTTTGGGTTAGACATGATTGATACATGATTTGGGACTTGTAGGAATTGATTTGGGCAAGATTGGATGAGAGGAAGTGTAATTTTCGAAATCTGCACTTATGCAGAATTTTGCTGTCAATATAGGTGCAGCAGGATTTTGGCTTTTTGCAGAAAAATGCTTGTGTGTGGTTGGCTGTGGAAAGAGTAGTGCAGAATGAGTTCTGGATGTTTGCTAGTAGATCCCAACGGTCAACATGTAGGTTTATGTACTGTAGACTTCCAGTAAAATTTTGGAGTCGATCCAGTAAAATTTTGGTGTTTTAGCAGAGTTTTCTGCCTTTGCTCTGTTTTGCTTGGCTGTGATAGCTTGTGCTGTTTGAATGTTGTTTTGCTTGGATGTTGTGGAAGCTTGGGAGGATTGATGGGGACCCGGTGTTGAGAGAAACGAGGATATGAGCTACGTGGGAGTACGTGAGCTCAGTTGGAGGTGGACAACAGGGGATGGTGGGTTTATGCGCGCATTGTCGATGTGGAAAACTTGTTGTGTACCATCGCCCGACCGCCACCTAGTACCACATGTGATGGGTACCCCATAATCCTACAAGCTTGAGATGAGGAAGTGTTGAAGGGTGAAACTTCCTGCTTTTATTGTTCACCACAGAGTGGTACCTAGAGATATGTCGCGGGGGTCAGGAGACCTTGGGGACGTCAGGTGGGGTGCTATTGCCCAAAACCAAGCTTGACCAATCCCGACCCAACCCGGGCATAGTCGGTCAGTGAGAACCTGTGATGTACCTAAGCAAGCGAGCTCCTGGCAGTCAATTGATAAAAGGAACAAAGACCATAAAGCAAGGAGGCTTGTGGTGGCTGGCCAGCTGTGAAACTTGATTGATATGTGAGATATGGTCTCTGGTAATCGATTACCAAGGGTGGGTAATCGATTACAAGGCTTAAAAATGAAGACAGGAGGCTAAGATGGTCTCTGGTAATCGATTACCACGGGGTGTAATCGATTACCAGTCTTGAAAACGAGGTCAGAAAGCCATGAGGGCTTCTGGTAATCGATTACCAAGGGGGTGTAATCGACTACCAGGCTTAAAAAGGGGACTGGAACATTGTGGAGGCCTCTGGTAATCGATTACCAGCCTGTGTAATCGATTACACAGAGGGATGGGTCACTGGTAATCGATTACCAGGTATGTGTAATCGATTACACAGTGCATTTTTTTGCATATTTCATGTCCTGAGGCTGTGTAATTCAAGTTCAGCCTCTGGTAATCGATTACCAAGGCTGTGTAATCGATTACCAGAGATGAAAAGCCTTAAGATACTCCTTTTTAATTGCATGTAGTGGTTATGAGATGCATTTGTGCGGCGGCATAGATAGATTCTTGTGAAAGAGTCTACCCCTTTCTTTTCTTTCTTGTAGATCGTGATGGCGGCGCAGCTAATCCGTGATCGAGTAGAGATGGACTGCCTAGAGGGAGTTTGGGAGACCCTCGAAGGCAACACGAGGTGCCGATTTCGGGGCACCATTCTATTCACGACTACTTCTTTGGTGCATCCAGATGAACCTGCACGGACGCTTCAACGCACTGTGGAGTGGATACTACCCACGCCTACACCATATCGTCTAGTGGAGCCCGTCCAAGTGATCGAGGTAACGTCATCCGAGGAAGACCCCGAGGAGGATCTGGAGGAGCTACCTCCTGAGCCTGCTGTGGATGCCCTTGACTTTCTAGAGGGTGATGAGGATCCACTTCTTGAGGTGGATTCTCCCGAGGAAGTCATGTCGGCATATGAGGCAGACTCTACGGAGGATGCTGGTCCGGGGGAGATGGCGATCAGCGGAGGCTCTTCATCCTAGTGGACAGCTCTTTGGATTCGTTTTGTATACTTTTTGAGGGTGGGTGTATCTAGGACTGACTGTTAGGTTTACTCTTTTGTTTTTGTATGGGTAGACCTGATGTATAGGAATTTGATGATTGTATACATGTGGCTGAAGCCACCCCTATGGACACCTTTGCTCTGGATGACACTATATATTTTGTAAAACTCCCATATCTTGGACAGCTTTAAATGATGAATGCATTTATGATCGATCTTGTTATTTGAAAAGAAAGCATTAGCAACTTTATTTGTAAAAGAGTTTATCGACCGTATTTTATTCTTTTATTTTCACGTGACGACCTAAAGTAATGACTGGTACATTCTTCCTTTTGAAACAACAAATTAGTTTTAGAGATTATGAACGGTAAGAAAGAATTGACTCCGAATAGAGTTGTGAACTGGCCATTCAGGACTCTATAGTGAGGATTTTCCTTCTAAACCTAGTTATGGTGAAAAGAGAAAGAAATGGAAAAGAAAAAGAAGAAAAAAAAATTACCATGGTTTTTGTTATTTAAATTATTACTATTAAACCAGTCATTAATTTAGGGACGCCACAATTGGTGGTATCAGAGCAAACGTTGGATTCTAGTGAACCTGTTTATGGTCTTGTTGTGTGAATGTTGTGTATCTCTGAAACTTGGGAGTAGGTTTCGGGGAGTGACGTTAAGTCACACATTGTGTGTATTTTTGCCTTCTTGTCTTGAGCATGGATGTGTGACTGATTCATAGGATTGTTGTGTGTATAAGTATGTATAAAGAGAAGAATGTTGTTATAACTGTCATAGCCTGTGCGGTACACTCTCTCATTAGGATTTTTTTGGTACTAATAGTTTCCCTACAGGATAGGTATGGCAGGACGTGGTAGGGATCAAAACCGTGATGTCCTTGACCGCATCACCGATGTGCTGGAAACTCTAGTGCAGGAACGTGATGTGGAGCCAGCGGAGTATCGGGGACTCATGGCTTTCCGTAAGAACCACCCGCCAAAGTTCAGTGGAGACTATGATCCGGAAGGTGCTAGGTTGTGGTTAGCTGAGACGGAGAAGATTTTCGAGGCGATGGGTTGCCTTGAGGAGCATAAGGTCCTCTATGCGACATTTATGCTCCAAGGAGAGGCCGAGAATTGGTGGAAGTTCGTGAAGCCTTCATTTGTTGCACCTGGAGGCGTGATTCCTTGGAATGCCTTCAAGGACAAATTCCTGGAGAATTACTTCCCGCGAGATCTCAGGAAGCGGAAGGCAAGGGAATTTCTGGATTTGAAGCAAGGAAACATGTCTGTTGGGGAGTACACGGCTAAGTTTAATGAGCTTCTGCAGTATTGGCCTCAATACCAAGATGCTCGAAATGAGGAAGATTTATGTGCTCAGTTTGAGAATGGGCTTCGGTTGGAGATCCAACAAGCGGTTAGTTATATGCAGATCACGGATTTTAATCAGTTGGTGACAAAGTGCAGGATTTTTGAGGACAAGATGAAGGAGAGGCAAGCTAGAGGTGTTGGAGGACCTAAGAGAAACCATCCTTTTAGGGGGAATGGTAATAAGAGGATGAAGTCGTATGCTAGCAGCAAGGGGAAGCAACCTATGGCTACCTCCAACATGACCCAGTCAAGGGGGACTGGAGTACAGTGTTTTCAGTGTGGAGGACCGCATCTTAAGAGGAATTGCCCACAACTCCAGCAGACACAGGAGAACCGTTGTTATGTGTGTGGCAAGGTGGGCCATTATGCTCGAGAATGTAGGGTGACCGGGAGACCGACGGTGACTGCCAATTCCAACACCGTCAATCGTGGACCCACTAATTCCACAAGGAGCGGTAATGTTAGCAACAACAACACTAGTGGTGGAAGACCAAAAGTACCCTCTCGGGTGTTTGCTATGAGTGGTTCAGAAGCGGCTGCCTCCGACGATTTGATACGGGGTAAGTGTTTGATTGATGATAAACTACTAGATGTACTTTATGATTCAGGTGCCACGCATTCTTTCATATCTCATGCATGTGTGGAGAGGTTGGGGTTATGTGCAACGGAGTTACCATATGATATGGTGGTGTCTACTCCGACGAGCGAGCCTGTAACCACCTCTCGAGTGTGTTTGAAGTGTCCTATAATTGTTGAGGGTCGATCTTTTATGGCGGATTTGATTTGCCTACCTTTAGCTCATCTAGATGTGATCTTGGGGATGGATTGGTTATCTACTAACCATATCTTTCTAGACTGTAAGGAGAAGATGCTAGTGTTTGGTGGAGATGTAGTTCCAAGTGAACCATTGAAAGAGGATGCGGCCAACGAAGGAACGGGTGATGTTCGAACTTACATGGTGTTGTTCTCTATGTATGTGGAAGAGGACGCTGAAGTTAGTAGTATACCAGTGGTGTCAGAATTTCCGGAAGTTTTTCCTGACGACATTTGTGAATTGCCACCTGAGAGAGAAGTGGAATTCATTATTGACTTGGTGCCTGGGGCGAATCCAATGTCGATTGCGCCTTATAGAATGTCTCCGGTAGAACTAGCAGAGGTGAAGGCACAAGTGCAGGACCTTTTGAGCAAACAATTTGTTCGTCCAAGCGCATCACCGTGGGGAGCGCCGGTCTTGTTGGTTAAAAAGAAGGATGGAAGTATGAGGATGTGTGTAGACTACCGGCAGTTAAACAAGGTCACTATCAAGAACAAATATCCTCTACCAAGGATAGATGATTTGATTGACCAATTGAGGGGAGCGATGGTATTTTCAAAGATAGATTTGCGATCGGGGTATCATCAAATCCGAGTTAAGAAGGAAGATATCCCAAAGACTGCGTTTCGGACTCGGTATGGGCACTACGAGTATTTAGTCATGCCATTTGGAGTGACTAATGCTCCGGCTATTTTCATGGATTATATGAACCGTATATTCCGTGATTACTTGGATCAGTTCGTGGTTGTATTCATTGATGATATCTTAGTGTATTCGAGGAATAAGGAGGAGCATGAGAAGCACTTAAGGATTATGTTGCATATCCTGAGGGATAGGAAGTTGTTCGCCAAACTATCGAAATGTGACTTTTAGTTGGAGAAAGTGCAGTTCTTGGGGCACGTGATTTCTAAGGACGGGGTTGCAGTGGATCCGAACAAGGTGGAGTCGGTTATGGAGTGGCAACAACCGACAACTCCAACGGAGGTTTGAAGCTTCTTGGGGTTGGCTGGCTATTATAGAAAATTCATTGAAGGATTTTCTAAATTGGCATTGCCTCTAACTAAGTTGACTCGTAAGAATGAGAAGTTTGTTTGGAATGAGAAGTGTGAGCAAAGTTTCCAAGAGTTGAAGAGGCGGTTGACGACAGCTCCAGTGTTAATTTTGCCCGACCCTAAGAGACCATTTGAAGTGTATTGCAATGCAAGCGGGCAAGGCTTGGGATGTATGTTGATGCAAGAGGGAAGAGTAGTGGCTTATGCTTCACGTCAATTACGTCCTCATGAAGTTAACTATCCGACTCATGACTTGGAACTAGCAGCGGTGGTCTTTGCCTTAAAGATTTGGAGGCATTATTTGTACGGTACTCGTTTTGAAGTTTTCAGTGATCACAAGAGTCTCAAATCAATATGAGGCAACGAAGATGGATGGAGTTCCTTAAGGATTATGATTTTGGACTTTCCTACCATCCAGGAAAGGCTAATGTAGTAGCCGATGTGCTAAGCCGGAAATCCTTACATGTTGCGACTATGATGAGTTTGGAGCAGAGATTGATAGAGGAGTTCTGAGATCTGAATCTAGCAATCGAGATGCGACCCAAGAGCTTATTTGTGGGAGCATTACAGATCACCAATGAATTCGTAAATCACATACGCGAGGCTCAAGAGGATGACCCGTTTTTGCAAGGCAAGGTAATGGATGTAATGGGGGATAAGGATGTAGAGTTTGAGAAGGACACAACCGGGTTAATTAGATTCAAGGGGAGGATATGTGTGCCATCTTTAGATGATTTGAGAGTTAAGATCTTGGAAGAAGCGCATAAAAGTCGTCTTAGTTTCCATCCAGGAATGACTAAGATGTACCAAGATTTGAAAAGAAGTTTTTGGTGGCATGGCATGAAGAAAGATGTAGCTGAATATGTAGCAAGATGTTTGACATGTCAAAAGGCTAAGGTTGAGCACCAGCGACCATCGGGAAAATTGAAGCCATTGGAAATTCCGGAATGGAAATGGGAGAGCATATCTATGGATTTTGTATCTAGTTTACCCAAGACTAGTCATGGGCATGATGTTGTGTGGGTCATAGTTGATCGACTCACCAAATCTGCTTATTTTATTCCGGTGAATATGAAGTATAGAATGGAGAAACTCGTGGAGTTGTACATCAAGGAAGTAGTAAGGTTGCATGGAATTCCTTCTAGTATTGTATTTGACAGGGATCCAAGGTTCACTTCGCGATTTTGGACGAGTCTACATGAAGCCTTGGGGACAAAGCTGAAGCTTAGTTCAGCTTATCATCCTCAAACAGATGGTCAGACTGAACGAACCATTCAGACTCTAGAGGATCTACTTCGGGCGTGTATTATAGAGCAACAAGGTAGCTGGATGGATTGTTTGCCATTGATTGAGTTTACTTACAACAATAGCTACCAAGCCAGTATTGGTATGGCTCCTTTTGAAGCTTTATATGGACGAAAGTGCAAAACTCCTATTTGTTGGTATGATGATGGAGAAGCAGTACTTCTTGGACCTGAAATGCTACAACAGATTAACGAACAAGTGAAGTTGATTCGAGAGAAGATAAAAGCATCTCAGGATAGGCAGAAGAGCTATTATGATAGAAGGAGGAAGCCACTAGATTTTCAGGAAGGAGAACATGTGTTTTTGAAGGTTTCTCCCGTAACCAGATTTGGAAGAGCTCTCAAGGCTAGGAAGTTGACACTCAAGTATCTAGGTCCGTATCAGATTTTAAAGAAGATTGGGCCTGTAGCTTATCATATCGCCTTACCTCCGAGTTTATCGAATTTGCATCCTGTGTTTCATGTCTCTCAACTGAGACGGTACAACCCAGATCCATCACATATACTTGTAGTGGACGAGGTACAGGTGAAGGATAACCTCACCTATAGAGCACAACCTCAGAAGATCACTGACCGAAGAATGAAGTCGTTGAGAGGAAAGGAAATCGCGTTGGTGAAGGTGCAGTGGGGAACCGATGAGGGTGATTCTACATGGGAGTTGGAGGATAGGATGAGAGAATTGTACCCAAGTTTGTTCATAGAGTAGTTAATTTCGGGGACGAAATTCCTAAAAGGGTGGGAGAATTGTGACATCCTGGAAATTTATACCCGGAATTTTCGAAAAAGATGTATTTTGAATGATTATATATATATAAGTATTATTCAGTGTATATGCATATATGTTCTTGGTAGAAATAGGAGTAGTGGGGGCAAGATACGCGGGTTAGGCTAATTAAGGAAGAGAAATCCATAACTGGGAGGTTGTGGGTTAATTCCTAATTAATTATTTTAAAAATCATCGTTTTGCGTGCGACTTAGAATTTAAAAAAACCAACCTCTGAACCACGCTCGAGGTTTTATTCTGAGCGTTTTGATATATATATTGCTTGCTTTCGAAAACTGGCCCCGACGGACGCAGAGAAACGCGAGGAACTAGAACCAGAGAAACGGCACGCAAACCGAGGCAGGATTTTAGCGTTTCAAAGGTCATATTTTTCTCACTTTTGTGGCTGAGTGTGGGTCACAGTAAAAAGGGAAAGTGGGCCCTTTTGCTCCACTCAAATAGGGACATGTGGCAGAGCTTGAATAAAATAATAGAAAAAGAGAAAATCCTTTTATTTTAAAACCAAAAAGCTGTTCTCTCTCCTCACTCAGCCAAAAGAAAGAAATTCAGAAGCCTTTTCTCTCCCTCTCTCATGTAGCTTTCTCTCTTCTTCATCCACCATTGAAGCTCCAAACAAAGCTTCAACCTTTGGCCATCATTTCTACCCCAAATCGCGAAAGGAGGGCCTTTTCGGGGTCGTGAAGTGCGTGTCTACGAGTGGGACTTCGAAATTTCAGGTTTGGGTGGACTTCTTTCTCCTTTGATTTTCGTGGGTATGGGGTTTTGGGAGATATGATGGGTAGTTATGTTAGTTTTCTGCTTCATGGTAGTTATTTGTGAAGACTCTTGTTGAAAGTTTGTCGAAATTGCCATGTTTGGATGAGTTAAACATACCCATTCTGTTTTAGGGTTTTTATGATGATGCTTGTGATGTTCATGTGCTGAAATTGCTTATGGAAACTATTAGAGATGAAGGGTAGAGTTAACCTAGGGTTAGAAAGTGAGAATGTGGTGTTGTGAGTGGAAAAAGAGTGAGGCTTTGAGAGTTGGAAGGTTAAATCTGGATTCTGTGGTAAATGGAGGTTAAAGTGAGTTAATCTTAGCTTGAAATGTCATTTCGAACATGTGAGAAAGGTTAGGTTGTGCTAGAGAGAAAAAAAATGACCAAAGTGAACCAAGAGCCATTTCTAGGGCAAAATTGGGTGTTGAGGAGTCAAATTTTGATTCGGTGGAATTTTAGGTGTAAATTCAGTTTGAGCAAGTTTAGATTGATGTTATGGACTTGTGTGAGGTGAGAGTTTGCTTCAAATTTACCTCATTCTAAATTTCACTTCTCAAACCTAGAAAACCCATTGAATGGAGGGGTGTTTGACACCTAGATTCTGTGTTGCTGTGTTTTGAAGCTTGGTTTTGGGTTAGACATGATTGATACATGATTTGGGACTTGTAGGAATTGATTTGGGCAAGATTGGATGAGAGGAAGTGTGATTTTCGAAATCTGCACTTATGCAGAATTTTGCTGTCAAAATAGGTGCAGCAGGATTTTGGCTTTGTGCAGAAAAATGCTTGTGTGTGGTTGGCTGTGGAAAGAGTAGTGCAGAATGAGTTCTGGATGTTTGCTAGTAGATCCCAACGGTCAAAATGTAGGCTTATGTACTATAGACTTCCAGTAAAATTTTGGAGTCGATCCAACGGTTAATGAATTGGATCGAAGGAATTGTTACTGGGGTCTTTAAGTGAGAAAAGCTGTGATTTGGTTGGTGTTTTGGCAGAGTTTTCTGCCTTTGCTCTGTTTTGCTTGGCTATGATAGCTTGTGCTGTTTGAATGTTGTTTTGCTTGGATGTTGTGGAAGCTTGGGAGGATTGATGGGGACCCGGTGTTGAGAGAAATGAGGATATGGGCTACGTGGGAGTACGTGAGCTCAGTTGGAGGTGGACAACAGGGGATGGTGGGTTTATGCGGACATTGTGGATGTGGAAAACTTGTTGTGCACCATCGCCCGACCGCCACCTAGTACCACATGTTATGGGTACCCCATAATCCTACAAGCTTGAGATGAGGAAGTGTTGAAGGGTGAAACTTCCTGCTTTTATTGTTGACCACAGAGTGGTACCTGGAGATATGTCGCGGGGGTCAGGAGACCTTGGGGACGTCAGGTGGGGTGCTATTGCCCAAAACCAAGCTTGACCAATCCCGACCCAACCCGGGCATAGTCGGTCAGTGAGAACCTGTGATGTACCTAAGCAAGCGAGCTCCTGGCAGTCAATAGATAAAAGGAACAAAGACCACAAAGCAAGGAGGCTTGTGGTGGCTGGCCAGCTGTGAAACTTGATTGATATGTGAGATATGGTCTCTGGTAATCGATTACCAAGGGTGGGTAATCGATTACAAGGCTTAAAAATGAAGACAGGAGGCTAAGATGGTCTCTGGTAATCGATTACCACGGGGTGTAATCGATTACCAGGCTTGAAAACAAGGTCAGAAAGCCATGAGGGCTTCTGGTAATCGATTACCAAGGGGGTGTAATCGACTACCAGGCTTAAAAAGGGGACTGGAACATTGTGGAGGCCTCTGGTAATCGATTACCAGCCTGTGTAATCGATTACATAGAGGGATGGGTCACTGGTAATCGATTACCAAGTATGTGTAATCGATTACATAGTGCATTTTTTTGCATATTTCATGTCCTGAGGCTGTGTAATTCAAGTTCAGCCTCTGGTAATCGATTACCAAGGCTGTGTAATCGATTACCAGAGATGAAAAGCCTTAAGATACTCCTTTTTAATTGCATGTAGTGGTTATGAGACGCATTTGTGCGGCGGCATAGATAGATTCTTGTGAAAGAGTCTACCCCTTTCTTTTCTTTCTTGTAGATCGTGATGGCGGCGTAGCTAATCCGTGATCGAGTAGAGATGGAGTGCCTAGAGGGAGTTTGGGAGACCCTCGAAGGCAACACGAGGTGCCGATTTCGGGGCACCATTCAATTCACGACTACTTCTTTGGTGCATCCAGATGAACCTGCACGGACGCTTCAGCGCACTGTGGAGTGGATACTACCCACGCCTACACCATATCGTCTAGTGGAGCCCGTCCAAGTGATCGAGGTAACGTCATCCGGGGAAGACCCCGAGGAAGATCTGGAGGAGCTACCTCCTGAGCCTGCTGTGGATGCCCTTGACTTTCAAGAGGGTGATGAGGATCCACTTCTTGAGGTGGATTCTCCCGAGGAAGTCATGTCGGCATCTGAGGCAGACTCTACGGAGGATGGTAGTCCGGGGGAGATGGCGATCAGCGGAGGCTCTTCATCCTAGTGGACAGCTCTTTGGATTCGTTTTGTATACTTTTTGAGGGTGGGTGTATCTAGGACTGACTGTTAGGTTTACTCTTTTGTTTTTGTATGGGTAGACCTGATGTATAGGAATTTGATGATTGTATACATGTGGCTGAAGCCACCACTATGGACACCTTTGCTCTGGATGACACTATATATTTTGTAAAACTCCCATATCTTGGACAGCTTTAAATGATGAATGCATTTATGATCGATCTTGTTATTTGAAAAGAAAGCATTAGCAACTTTATTTGTAAAAGAGTTTATCGACCGTATTTTATTCTTTTATTTTCACGTGACGACCTAAAGTAATGACTGGTACATTCTTCCTTTTGAAACAACAAATTAGTTTTAGAGATTATGAACGGTAAGAAAGAATTGACTCCGAATAGAGTTGTGAAATGGCCATTCAGGACTCTATAGTGAGGATTTTCCTTCTAAACCTTGTTATGGTGAAAAGAGAAAGAAATGAAAAAGAAAAAGAAGAAAAAAAAAATTTACCATGGTTTTTGTTATTTAAATTATTACTATTAAACCAGTCATTAATTTAGGGACGCCACAAGAGTGATTCTCCTAAATTCTTGAGTGATTCAAGAACACCCCTGGCTATATCAAAGGACTTTCACAACCTTTGTGTGTTGCCCTCGCCAGAAAGAGTGATTCTTTCCTTCCTTTCATCTCCAACCTTGTTCTTTCAAACCACAATTCTAGAAAATTCACTTCTTCCGAGAATTATCTCATGGCCATAACTCCCATTTTACGCACTCAAATTAAGTGATTCTTGAGCCTAAATTGAATTTCAAAACGAGACCTTTCACCTCTTTTGGAATCACCTCATTTGGAGCCCTGTAGCTTGAGATATTGCCATTTATATATTTTTGTCCAGTCACCACTTAACCTACGTTTTACCATCCCATTCATCCATTTTATGCGAAGAACCACCTTATTAAGACCCACAAAATTAACCACCTTATTTTCCATCCTTTCCTTAATCAATTTCCGCATTTTCCATCAAGGTTTAATCCTAGACGATCCTAAGTCAGTCCTTGTGCCATGAGGGTTCATATCATTTGGTGATCAGAGCTCCGGTTCTAGGATCAACACTTCCTTTGCTATAAATATTGGGTAACATCCTTCTTTATTTTTTCTTTGCCATTTATATTACCTTCTTGTTCATGTTCTTTTTTTTTCTTTTAGGCTGAACCATTGCAAAAGTTAAGTCTTTTGATCTCTTTGTTATATATAAAAAAAATAGAAATTCGTATCAGCAAAAAAAAAAAAAAATTGGGCTGAATGGTTCATGCTTGAAGAACTTTTTTTTAAAAAAAATCTCTTTAAGGTAATATATTGGTTGTATGAAGGATTGTTACTTGAATTCCTAAATTCTGAATTTTATTTCCTTCAATTGTGCCTAAAAACATTGTTAGCCTTTTTCTTGGTTAACCTTTTCCCTGTCTCTCTAGCCTTACCTTACACATATTGGTGAATTGTTCTTTGTTGTGGCCATAATCTCTTGAATTGCCTTAGAACTCAAGGGGAATTAGAGTGGTAAAAGGCAAGAGTTTTTTCATTAGAGAAAAGCCATAATTATGTGATACAGTTGAGTGGGTGAGGTATTCAAACAGCAACTATAATTGTCTTGTTACGTTTGATTTGTTTGTTTGAGATGTCAGGTACTAATCCTAATGATGGAGTGGGGCTTTCGCAATTCCAAATGCAAGCTTTGATGCAACATTTGGAGAGGTTAATGAAACAACGAAATGATGTGCTCCATGAGAGGTTTGATCAAATGGAGAATAGAGATCATAATGAAGAAGAAAGGAGGAGAAGAGGGAATGATGGTGTTCCTAGACAAAACCGAATTGATGGTATAAAACTCAACATTCCTCTCTTTAAAGGAAAGAATGATCCGGAGGCCTACTTGGAGTGGAAGATGAAAATAGAGCATGTTTTCTCATGCAACAACTATAAGGAGGACCAAAAGGTGAAGCTTGCCACCATGGAGTTTTCCAACTATGCTCTTGTGTGGTGGAACAAGCTACAAAAGGAGAGAGCAAGAAATGAAGAGCCAATGGTTGATACATGGGCAGAGATGAAAAGGATCATGAGGAAGCAGTATGTGCCAGCTAGTTACTCAAGGGATTTGAAATTTATGCTCCAAAAACTAACCCAAGGCAACAAGGGGGTTAAGGAGTATTTCAAGGAAATGGATGTGCTCATGATTCAAGCAAAGATTGAAGAAGATGAGGAGGTAACTATGGATCGATTTCTTAATGGTTTGACTAATGATACCCGTGATATTGTTAAGCTGCAGGAGTTTGTTGAAATGGATGATTTGCTTCACAAAGCAATCCAAGTAGAGCAACAATTAAAAAGGAAAGGAGTGGCTAAAAGGAGTTTTACCAACTTTGGTTCTTCTAGTTGGAAAGACAAAGGTAAGAAAGATGGGGTTGGTACTTCTAGTAGTTCCACACCTACCCCATCAAAAACTCGCTCAAAGTCCCAAGAGGAACCCTCTAAAAGGAGTAGAGATGTGAAGTGTTTCAAGTGCCAAGGCCTAGGACACTATGCTTATGAGTGCCCTAACAAAAGGTCCATGGTTCGTAGAGATGGAGAATATATAAGTGAATCTGATGTTGAAGAGGAAGAGGAAAGTGAGTATGTAGAGGAAGAGGAGACTCCGAAGGGAGATTTGTTGATGATTAGACGGTTACTTGGTGGTCAATTGAAGCATGAGGAGGAGAGCCAAAGAGAAAACATCTTTCATACTAGATGTTTAATCAATGGCAAGGTGTGCATGGTGATCATTGATGGAGGTAGTTGCACCAATGTGGCTAGTGCTAGATTAGTGTCAAAGCTACATTTAGCTACTAAACCACATCCTAGGTCATACAAACTTCAATGGCTTAGTAAGGATGGAGAGGTGCAAGTGAGGCAGCAAGTTGAAGTGGACGTTTCCATTGGGAAATACAATGATAAGATACTTTGTGATGTTGTTCCTATGGAGGCCAGTCACTTACTTTTGGGGAGACCATGGCAATTTGATAAAAGAGCCAATCATGACGGTTACACCAACGAGATCTCTTTCATGCACCAAGACAAAAAGATTGTGCTCAAACCATTGAGTCCACAAGAAGTGTGTGAGGATCAAAAGAAAATGAGAGAAAAACTTCTTCAAGAGAAAAGAGAAAAATAAAAAGTGAGCAAAACACTTGAGAGTGAGAAAAAGAGGGAAACACTTGAGACAAAAAAGAGTGAACAAAAGAAGAGTGAAACACTTGAAGTGAGGGAGAGCTATATAGCCACAAAAAGTGAGGTCAAGAGGTTGTTTCGTGCTAAACAGTCACTATACATCTTGTTTTGCAAAAATCAGATTTTGACCTCTAACACTTTTGATGATTTTGAAGTGCCTTCTAGTGTTAAAACTTATTTGCAAGATTTTCAATACATGTTTCCATTAAATGTGCCAAGTGGACTACTACCTTTGAGGGGAATTAAGCATCAAATTGATCTCATTCCGGGAGCTTCTTTGCCCAATAGGCCAGCCTATAGAAGTAATCCACAAGAAACCAAAGAGATTCAAAGACAAGTGGATGAACTCATTAGCAAAGGTTGGGTAAGAGATAGTATGAGTCCTTGTGATGTCCCAGTGATTTTGGTCCCTAAAAAAGATGGGACATGGCGCATGTGTTCTGATTGTAGAGCCCTTAATACCATCACCATTAAATATAGGCATCCTATACCTAGGCTTGATGATTTGGTTGATGAATTGCATGGTGCATGTTACTTCTCTAAAATCGATTTAAAAAGTGGATACAATCAAATTAGCATTAGAGAAGGGGATAAACGGAAAACTGCTTTTAAAACAAAATATGGTTTGTATGAATGGTTGGTTATGCCTTTTGGCCTAACTAACGCTCCTAGCACTTTCATGAGATTAATGAACCATATCTTGAGAGAGTTCATAGGAAAGTTTGTTGTGGTGTACTTTGATGATATTCTTATCTATAGCACTTCACTTGATTTGCATATTGATCATTTAAAATATGTCTTGACTGTGCTTAGAGAAGAACAATTGTATGCCAATCTTGAAAAATGCATCTTTTGTACTAACCATGTTGTGTTTCTTGGTTTTGTTGTGAGTTCAAAAGGAGTGCAAGTCGATGAGGAGAAGGTTAGGGCTATTCAAGAATGGCCTACACCTAAGTCCATGACCGAGGTGAGGAGTTTTCATGGCTTAGCAAGTTTTTATAGATGATTTGTGAAGGATTTTAGCACATTGGCAGCACCTCTCAATGAAGTGCTCAAGAAAAATGTTGGTTTCAAATAGGGAGAGAAACAAGAAGAAGCTTTCAATGTTCTTAAGCAAAAGCTAACTAATGCCCTCATACTTGCGTTGCCAAACTTTCAAAAATCTTTTGAAATTGAGTGTGATGCTTCAAATGTTGGGATTGGGGCTGTGTTGATGCAAGAAGGCCATCCAATTGCTTATTTTAGTGAAAAGTTAAGTGATCCTACCCTTAACTATTCAACTTATGATAAGGAGTTGTATGCCTTAGTACGGGCTTTGAAAACATGGCAACACTACCTTTATCCCAAGGAATTTGTGTAGATGCAATTGCCTTTGGTGTTTTGATGATGATCATGATGATATGATGCAATTGATGCAAATGGGCTTTTCAAGATTAAATTCAAGACAATACTTCAAGATTACAAGTCACAACATCAAGATGATCACTAGTATATTAGGAAGGGAATTCCTAATTGAATTAGCAAAAGGTTTGGCCAAGTAATTTAAATTAAAAAGTGTTTTTCAAAGGATTTACTCTCTGGTAATCGATTACCAGAGAATGTAATCGATTACCAGTGGCCAAATACATTTTACAACAGCTACTAAAATTTGAATTTGAATTTTAGACTGAGTAATCGATTACACAATTTTGGTAATCGATTACTAGCAGTTAATAAACGTTTTAATTCAAATTTTTAAAGCTATAATCGATTACACAATTACTGTAATCGATTACCAGACAGGATTTTCAGAAAAATAATTCTAAGAGTCACAACTTTTCAAAGGCTTTATTCATGACCACCAATGGTCTATATATATGTGACTTAAACACGAATTTGCTCAGAGTTTTTCAGAACAACAAGTGTTTATCCTCTCAAAGAGCAAAATCATTTTATCCTCTTAAGAATTCCTTGGCCAATTCAATTGCAATTCATTAAGGAATTATTTGAGTGCTCAATCTGTAAAATCCATCTCTTTCTAGAGAGATTTATTCTTCTTCTTCTCCTCATTCTCTAAGGGATTAAGAGACCATGAGTCTCTTGTTGTAAAGGAATTCTAAACACAAAGGAAGGATTGTCCTTGTGTGTTTAGAACTTGTAAAAGGAATTTACAAGATAGTGGAACTCTCAAGCGGGTTGCTTGGGGACTGGACGTAGGCACAAGGGTGTGGCCGAACCAGTATAAATCTGAGTTTGCATTTTCTCTTCCCTTAATCTCCTTTATTTATTATTGCTTTATATTCATATTCAAATTGTTTTATTTGAATCAATATTTAAGAAGATTGTTATTAAGGGAATTCATAACTTGAATAAAAAGTGAAATAGATTTTTTAATTGGGGAAGTAGTTTGGAATATCTTAATTCAACCCCCCCCCTTCTTAAGATATCTGAGGCCACTTGTCTAACAAGTGGTATCAGAGCATCATTCTTGTATAAAGTTTAGAAGCTTCAAGAAAAAGATGGCCTCAGCAAATTCCTTATTTCCAGAAGGGAATTCTATCAATAGACCTCCAATCTTTAATGGAGAGGGTTACCACTACTGGAAAACCCGAATGCAAATTTTTATTGAGGCAATAGATCTAAATATCTGGGAAGCCATAGAAATAGGGCCTTATATACCCACCACAGTAGAAAGAGTTTCAATAGATGGTAGTTCATCAAGTGAAAGCATAACCATAGAAAAACCTAGAGATAGATGGTCTGAAGAGGATAGAAAACGAGTACAATACAACTTAAAAGCCAAAAACATAATAACATCTGCCCTGGGAATGGATGAATATTTCAGGGTTTCAAATTGTAAGAGTGCTAAGGAAATGTGGGACACTCTTCGATTAACACATGAAGGAAATACAGATGTTAAAAGATCTAGGATAAATGCACTAACTCATGAGTATGAATTATTTAGAATGAATGCAAATGAAAATATTCAAAGCATGCAAAAGAGATTTACACATATAGTAAATCATCTAGCAGCCTTAGGCAAAGAATTTCAAAATGAGGATCTCATAAACAAGGTGTTAAGATGTTTAAGTAGAGAATGGCAACCCAAAGTAACGGCCATTACTGAGTCAAGAGATTTGTCTAATATGTCCCTTGCCACTTTATTTGGAAAGTTGCAGGAACACGAGATGGAACTATTGAGATTACATCAACATGAAGAAAATGACAAGAAAAAGAAAGGAATTGCTCTTAAA
Organism: Glycine soja; assembly: GCF_004193775.1. NCBI lineage: Eukaryota > Viridiplantae > Streptophyta > Magnoliopsida > Fabales > Fabaceae > Glycine > Glycine soja. The sequence goes on from NC_041005.1 coordinate 31,989,500, forward strand.
GCATCATCCTCAATTCAAGAAGAAAGTGATCAGGATAATGATCCAGATGATGATGATGATCTAAGTTTGTTTGTAAGAAGATTCAACAAGTTTCTTAAAGTAAGAGGAAATCAGAGGCAACCCAATTTTAAATCAAAAAGAAGGACAGAAAATTCATCCTCTACTCTAAAATGCTTTGAATGCAATCAACCTGGACATCTGAGGGTTGATTGTCCAATCTTCAAGAAAAAAATGGAAAAATCTGAAAAGAAAAATCATAGTGAAAAGAAACTGAAGAAAACATACATCACATGGCATGAAAATGATACGGAATCTTCTGAAAATTCTGAAAAATGAAGAGATAAATCTCTGTCTTATGGCTAAAAGTTACGAAAGTGATGAAGAGGTAACATCTTCAAATAACTTATCTATTTCTTTTGATGAATTGCAAGATGCATTTGCTGATCTGCATAAAGAATCAATTAAACTTGCAAAATTAGTTTCATCATCAAAGAAAACAATTTCAAATTTAGAAAATGAAATTTCGAAATTAAACAAAGAAATATATCTTCTTAGAAATGAAGTCTCAATTTCTAAAACAAATGAAAAAGTTAATATCTCCACTATTAATGACAAGAAAATAACAGATTCTTGTAGTTGTTGTGATAAATATGTAAAAGAAATTAAAGAGTTGAAAAATTCACTTGCAAAATTTTCATATAGTAAAAATAATTTAGATGTTATATTAAGTAAACAAAGATATGTGTCTAATAAAAATGGACTAGGGTATAAATCTGAAAAACAACAAAAGTTTCATAAAAAATTTTCCACTTCCACACAAAAATGTAATTCTAATTCTATCACTTGTTTTTACTGTGGAAGAAGAGGACATGGCATATCAACTTGCTACTTCAACAAAAATTACAGTAACATTAAAATGATATGGGTCCCAAAAGGATTCTCAGTTTATACTAACATGCAAGGACCCAATAAAATTTGGGTACCTAAGTCAAAAACTTGATTATGCAGGTATCTTTGAGAAAGAAGTGGTACATAGATAGCGGATGCTCAAAACATATGACTGGAGATGCATCAAATTTTACACATATCTCTCCAAAGAAAAGCAGGCATGTAACATATGGTGACAACAACAAAGGTAGAATCCTTGGAGTGGGTAAAATAGGTACAAATTCTTCAAACTCCATTGAAAATGTTCTACTTGTTGAAAGACTTAAGCATAGCCTGCTTAGCGTTAGTCAACTATGCGACAAAGGCTATCTAGTATCATTTGATTCTTAGAAATGTCTTATAGAACATAAGCATGACATTAATATAAAGCATGTAGGACATAGAGTCAATAATGTTTACATGATAGACTTAAGCATAAAACAAGAAAACAATCATTGCTTTCTTAGTAAAGATGATGATCCATGGTTATGGCATAAAAGAATTGCTCACATAAACATGGATCACTTAAATAAATTAATTTCAAAAGATTTAGTAATTGGTTTGCCTAAATTGAAATTTGAAAAAGATAAACTATGCGATGCATGTCAAAAGGGCAAACAAACAAGAGTCTCATTCAAACCTAAAAATGTTGTTTCAACCACTCAACCCTTACAGTTATTGCATATGGATTTATTTGGTCCATCTAGAACCATGAGTTTTGGAGGAAATTACTATGCTCTAGTAATAGTTGATGATTTCTCTAGATATACTTGGACATTATTTATTACACATAAAAGTGATTCATTCCAAGCATTTAGAAAACTAGCTAAAGTCATACAAAACAAGAAAAATCTTAAGATTGCATCCATTAGAAGTGATCATGGGGGTGAATTTGAAAACAAAGATTTTGAATTATTCTGTGATGAACATGGTATTGAACACAATTTTTCTGCACCTAGAACCCCTCAACAAAATGGAGTTGTTGAGAGGAAAAATAGGTCATTGGAAGAAATTGCTAGAACTTTATTAAATGATACTTCTCTTCCAAAGTATTTTTGGGCTGAAGCGGTCAATACTGCATGTTACATCATGAATAGGGCCTTAATAAGACCTATTTTAAAGAAAACCCCATATGAGTTATTTAATGGTAGAAAACCTAATATTTCTCATCTACATGTTTTTTGTTGCAAATGCTTTGTGCTTAATAATGGTAAAGATAATCTAGGAAAATTCGATGCAAAATCTGATGAAGGTATTTTTCTTGGATATTCATTACAAAGCAAAGCATATAGGATATATAATAAAAGAACTATGAATATCGAGGAATCCATTCATGTTACCTTTGATGAATCTAATGCTATCTTGTCAAGAAAGAATATGCTAGATGATATTGCAGATTCTTTAGAATATATGAATATTCATGAACAAGATTCCAAAGGAAATGATAAAGGAAACAATGAAGATCCTCCAGAAGAAGTCAAATCCAATGATGAACTTCCAAGAGAATGGAAAGCTTCAAGAGATCATCCCCTCGACAACATTATTGGTGATATCTCAAAAGGGGTAACAACTAGACATTCTCTTAAAGATTTATGCAATAATATGGCTTTTGTATCTATGACTGAACCTAAAAATATAAAAGAAGCTATAGTAGATGATAACTGGATCATTGCCATGCAAGAAGAACTGAACCAATTTGAAAGAAACAATGTGTGGAAATTAGTAGAAAAACCTGAAAATTATCCTGTTATAGGGACAAAATGGGTTTTTAGAAATAAATTAGATGAACATGGTATAATTATTAGAAATAAAGCCAGGTTAGTAGCAAAAGGGTATAATCAAGAAGAAGGAATAGACTATGAAGAAACATATGCTCCTGTTGCAAGATTAGAAGCCATTAGAATGCTTTTGGCATATGCATCCATAATGGATTTTAAACTTTATCAAATGGATGTTAAGAATGTCTTTCTAAATGGCTTAATTCAAGAAGAGGTATATGTTGAACAACCCCCTGGTTTTGAAATTCCTGATAAACCAAACCATTTGGTATTCAACTTTCAAATTTTTTATCACTGAAATTTGATAAATTATGTTTCGTTAGTGGTTTGTGCAATTGGTTTTTTGTACACATAAGTTAACAGCAAGTTCCAAAAGCCTAAACAAGCAGTAACTTGAACTAAAGAAACCAATAACAAAGCATCAACTTGAAATTATGTTTTCAGTTGACCTAAACAAAGCAGTAATAAAACCGTAACAAAAGCAATAACTTGAACTAAACAACAAAACATATAATTGAACATGAACATAATAACACAAGAGTGCATTACATGGCCTCTTTAAACAGTAACTTAAAGTGAATAATTAATAATATAAAGAGTGCATTACAAAACCTCCTCATTGAACAGAGACACAAAAGCAAGTTCCAAAATGAGTGCAACCTAAACAAATTTAAACTAATAATCCTTTTGTGCCCAAGTACTCCTAGTCAACTCCCTTAGTTGATTCGTGATTGTTGTGTTTCATTGGTATTGTCACCCCCTAGTCAGCTCCCTTAAGTTCAGTCCATTACATGGGTAAACAATAAATGAATATGTGGTCAACACAGTAGATTTCCTGCCAAATGCAACAACTAAACATATTCAATTCAAAACAATTATTGCAAAACAACAAGAACATGAGTGCATGGAATTACAAAAAACAACACCTGTAATAAGAATTGACACTAAGTTATGGTTTAGCACCAGTGATCCACATGCATGCTATTGAATAAGTGCATGGAATTCCAGTTAACTCCCACTTTCAACAAGAACATGTCTGTTGTTTAAGATTCACAAAAAAAATTTACATGCCCTTTGACACCTTAAACAAAGACAAATCAACATCACCACACCAATGTGCCTGCCATGCTTCACATGCTTTTTTATTTTTCTCAATGATTTCCTGAACTTTGGGACAGATTGAACCCTCATACCTCATGAGGATAGTCCTCAACTTCACAATTTTGGAGCTTATGTAAAACCGGATTCCCTCCAATAGAGTAGTAATTGGCTTATCTCTATACTCCATTATTACATTGTTGAATGCCTCACACGTTATTCACTTGCAAATCACATTTTGTGTTTACCTTAAAAGCAGATCTTGTCCAAGTAGCAGGGTTTAACCTTTCCAGATCCTTCCAAGCTTCTACATCATAACTTTTAATCTACACCATGGCCTTTTCCCATTCAGGGGTAATTGTTGCTTGAGCTGCCATCCACATCAACTCTTTCATGTGTGCTCCCGGATACTTCTTCTTCCAATTACCATACAAATGTTTGACACACAGTCTATGTTCTACGTTATCACCAAGCTCCTTGATTACCTCAACCAACCCCTGAAAAAAATAGTGCATAAATTAAATGATAGTAACAATTACATGTCGAACATAATTTAAATATTTACCTTTTATTGGTCAGAAATGAAAGCCCAACATCCTTCCTGAATACCATCTAAGTCAGCTATCAAGAGATCAACAAACCACTTCCAAGATGAATAATTTTCAGATTCCACTACTACATAAGCAATAGGAAACATTTGATTGTTTCCATCTTTACCTACTGCAAACAACAATTGGTCACCAAATTCTCCTTTTAGAAATCAACCATCTAATCCTATCAAAGGCCTGCAAGTTGTTACAAATGCACTCTTACAAGCCTCCAGGCGTACATACATACGTTCAAACACAGGACCATGGGGAGTTAAATCACATTTGATCTTCACAGTGTTGTTCTTGTTTTTTTTTCTGTTAGCTCTGCAATATAACTTCTTAAATGTTTATACTGATCTTTGGTTGCACCTTCAATTTTTCCATTGCCTTAACCTTTGTTCTGTATGCCTGATCCATACTCAATCCAAATCCCCACTTCTCTACAGCATAAGCAACTAAGGCTTTTAGCTTCATGTCTGGACTATGCATTAATAATGACATCAACCTTTTTGCCACCCACTCAGGTGTAGCTTGGCTGTTTCTGGCAGTTCTAAAGCAACAATGGTCATCTTTCAATGTCACTACCTGCCAATAAGTCGCTTGAATGGACTTGCTCACCTGTAAGTAGAAGGGACAACCCTTTTGTTTACAAATTGCAATGACTCTCTTCTTGTCATTTTTTTTAATCTTCAAATTCTTCTTAGAAATTACAGCAAAGGTCTTGATAGCCTCTAGAATTTGTTTCTTACTACTGAATTGCAACCCTACCTCAAACTTGACATCTTCATCATTTTCAGACACCTTAAAACGAGGAAATCTAACTTTTGGGGGACCTTCATCTTCACTTCCAGGTGGAGTATTCAACTCATTAGAATATCCAACTTCATCAGCAAAATCAGAATTTATTGAGTCTACTTTATTAGTATCAAATGTGGGGTCAGTACTTTGACTAAATGTCTCAGAGTCCAACCATGTTGTCCAATCCGAGCTTTCTTCAAAGTCACTATCTGAAACTTCACTACAGTCGCTGCTATCATCATCATCTTCCTCAACCCCAACATCATCATCTTCCTCAACCCCCACATCATCATCATCCACACCCTCAACAACAACCTCCATCTCACCTACAACACCAGCCTCATCTTCATCCTGCACCTCAACCTCCACCAAACCTTCCTCATCAAGTTGAACCTGAGCCTTATCTTCACCCTCCACAACTGGTTCAGCCTCCACTCCATCAATTACAACAACCTCATCTCCCTTAAAATCATTCAACTTTTTTTCAGATTTGTCAAACACCCCCTCTTCCACATACACTTCAACCACATCAAAGCTTGAAACATCTTCAGCCAATTGCAAAATATTAGAGTCACAATTAAGTGGCTTCAACCCTCTGCAAAGTGCTTTTCGGGGGTCCCTGTACCATAAGCACTTAGAATGCTTTGTACCTGAGAGACTTAATCACCTTCGTCAAGTCAATATACGACATAGTATCCACATCCCAACCCCATTCTTCTTCAACGATCTCACCATTGACATACACAGTAGATGGCTTATAAATAAACATCCCTCCATGGTGAATCTTTAACCTCATTGTTTGTTCTTCGGTTGGCCTGAAAAAATACGAACGACAACAAAGCCCAAAAAATTAATAAAAACAACACCCACCACCAAAGGTTTTCAAAACAAAACAAAAACAAAAGCCAAAATTGGGACCACCACAAAAAAAAAATAGCATTCACGTTTCCAGGTGAACACATAAGGACCACCACAAAAAAAATAATAATAAATATATATATATATATATATATATATATATATATATATATATATATATATATATATCAGCCCACACCCCATCAAAGACAAAATCGGGACCACATCAACAAACAAACCCCACAAATAACCTCATGGACCCCAAAACCTCAACACAAATGGACAAAACTATCTGCCATTATAATATAAACAAAACTTCAACATAAACAATACTTCAATACTCTGTGGACCACATCAACAAACAAACCCCACAAATAACCTAACTTACTTGCAAAAAAAGGCACTTCCATCTTCCTACGACATTCAACAACGACTTTTCATGCACATGACCACCACCAACAAACACGAACGGCGACACCTTCACATAGACGAGATTTCATTTTCGCAGTACCAATTTCTGATTTTCAAGTTTGTGGTTCCGAAAACGAAGTTACCTTTTAGGGTTGGGGTAAAAAATACAGTGGTTAAAAAATCGAAAACCGTTTTATGTGCCTATCAAACATTGACACGTGTCATTCAACATCACTTGCTAATAGTCAACGTCCAATTGTGGCCTGGGAGACCAACGTTGCATGATTTTAAAAAATAGGAGGATAAAATTTGTGAATTAATTTATTAGGGGGCAAAATCCAAAATTGGAGACAAATTGGGGGACCAAATTTTCAATTTTGCCTTTTGGATTTGATGGAATGGATAGTTGGAATATTGTGGAAGCCAGAGGAAGCCCTAATTGTGGATCCAGGTTACTTTTAAAAACATAACCCATTGAGTATAAATTCATGTTATATTTGACAAATAATGAAATACAAAATATTTTTTTTTTGTTTAAAAAAATGTAATTAATACAATTGCAGTGAAAAATCAGCATTGTGGGTCCTAGAGTGGATGCAAATGGACGAGTCATTTGTGAGTCTCTTGTATGGAGTGGTAAGAATGTTGCACCTATGGTTAAAATTTGTTAACTTTTATTTTATTTTAAAGAAACCATATTTTTCTTTCATGTACTCCATAATGTACATAATAAATGTCCTAATTTATGACATGAAATTGTAGCTTGATGAAAAGGCAATGAGAATGAAGGTGACAATGACGCTGCTACTAGGGACACATAACCACTACAAGGGAGACTTGATCAAAAATGCAAAACGCACTTAGCATGACTGTATCCATGGCAAACATTGACGGTCACTATATTTTTTGGAGTATTTTTTGTTTGGTGAAGGGGATGGGCAATCATTTAATATATATTTAATATTACATATAAAAGGCAATATTAAAAAATATATTATTAATATTGATTTCGATTTGCCCAATATTTCAATATAAAGTCTAGTAGGTGCAATGAAAGATACTTTTTTATTGTATTTTGGACTCCCTGTGCAATGTCAAACACTTACATATGTTGCAGTCAAGCTAAATGTTCCTAATTCGTACTTTATATAATTTACAAGGATTTACAATTATCCAAGCAGTTCATTACATACTTATGAATTACAATACATGAGGTGATCTAAAATATAATATTTTGTTGCATATAATACATAGTGAACAAATAAAAAGAGAGGGGATTGGAGAATATGATTAAACAAATGGATTTTCTTTAACTAAGTTGTAAAAAATAAGAATAAAATGGAGTTTTTTTTTTTATACATCCCCTCTTGCTACTATAACCTCCCCAACCACGATTTTTTCATATATATTTTTTCCAAATATTCAACCTCAAAATAATAAATTGTATTGATAGTAGATATAAAAAAAACATAGTAAGTAGTAGTAAATAAAATAGGACATCTATAAAAATTGGGTGGGTTCCATCATTTCTATGATTTTTTTAGACACCACCACACAATTGGTGCATTGGTCTTTGCAGCCTTAATGCTTTTTGTTGGTTTGTTTCATTATCACAAAGCTGCCTCCAAAATTGGCTTGGTTCCAACATGTAAATCTAAATTCAATCACCATTTCATAGGGCTCCTTGGGTTGGGATCTCTTTCTTGGGCAGGACATCATGCCATATTTAATTCTTGCCAGTAAAACTACACACCAATTTTAGTATTGGCACCGAAAAGGTTAAAATCTGCAGTATATCTACCTACCATTTAACTATAAAATTAACCACATCACATAACATCAACAAATCAGCATAATGACTCATCCAACTGGACTTATTTTTCATGTTAACAGTTATATGCAACTGCCCCAATACAATTAATTAATTCCATGCTAGCATGGATCAAATAAAATTGCATATGGTAAAAACATTGCTTCAATTTACTTTACGGATTGGGGATGTGCCTTCTTTGTCTTGTGAAGATAGCATCTTTGTGTTAACCAATTCAGGTCTAACCCAATAAAAAAATTGCACCCATATTCTTCACTTTTTTTTTAACCTACAAAAAAACATGACACGTTTTGTTGAAATAGCATTTTTTATACAAAAAGAATTTCTATTATAAAATTTGGAAAGTACAACCATGACGAAAATATGTTGTGCTGTCTATTTTTTTCTATATAAAAGGCAAGAAATAACAACAGCCAATTAAAGGATCAACATGCAATAGGGCTCTTGAGCATAAAACAGGTTACAAAAGTCATCTTACTAAGCTTATTAAGATGTTCAATAAATTATTAACAGAATACTTTTTGTCAAGTTGATTGAGATGATGGCAAATATTTCAAGGAATATAATGTTTTAGTATTTCCCACAGGAGTACACCTACACCAAAGAGGAAACTGCCCCTTTCAACTATCTAGCCTTTTTTTATATCTTATGTGCAATAGTATCTCAAATAGGGGCAACTTGTTGCCAAAAAATCTTATATTCCAAGGCCCCTCTAAGGTGTAGTCTTCAATTTGGAATGTTGTACTCAATAGAAAGGTCTTGAATTGTGGTTTTGTGCAAAAGGCCTTTCTTCCGCCATTTTCTTGTCTGCCTCCTCTACCATTGATCTTCTCTGGCAACCTTCTCATTGCCAGTGATAGTTTCAGCTAACTTTCTACCAATCTTTCCAACCTCACCAACAACCATTTTAGCCAACTTTCTAACTTATTTTCAGCAATCTTTTCGGTATCTTTCTGGTGATCTTTTCCAGCTGTCACCTCTAGCTACTTTCAAATAAATTGTTTGTCAAATCTGCAATTGCATCAAATTTGCATCTGCTTCAAATCTTCAGTTACTCTTACAATATTCAATGGTCTTTTCTAGCCTAATCAAGCCTCATGTTGTCTTTTCAACTGAGTTTAGTGGATCCCATATTAGTTAGACAAGGTTTTATTTGTACCAAGCTCGACGCTTAGCAAGTTTTAGCTTGAAGGAGAGTGTTAGAACAATGTATAGTTCATGAATCACATGTTAAATGCATTTAGTTTTCATAATAGATAGTATTTGGCAAGTGGCTCCCATTTAATCTTTGCCTAGCAAATAGAACCCACTTTGTCTATTTCTCTCTCTCTCTCTCTCTCTCTCTCTCACACACACACACACACACACACGCGCAATTTATATGTGTGTGTGTGTGTGTGTACTTAATATCTCATTTATGTCTTAATTTTTGGATGCAAATGTTGATAAAGGAATAACTCTTTAGAGAGGAAACCTAAGAGATTACTAAAAGAGAGGATAAGGCACATTCCAATAATGATCTAATTGATGCCTCTAAAATGTGGTAATTTCTCTATCATTAAGTAGCTGCAATGCTACACAACAATGACACTACTATGTTCCATTAACAGAAGAAGAATGACAAAATTAATCAGTTGTATTCATTCTTCAAGGGTAGAGATGACATAACTCTGAGAAATTGAATTAGATTGAAACTGTGAAAGGTGCCAACCTTGTGATGTAATGGAGAAAGGGTAGCATCCTATTGACCATAATCAGTCCTGCCATGTTTAGAAATAAATCTTAAGACATGGTGGTTCAACTACACAAGATAATGAAGTTACATTGACATTCACTGTACTAGGAACCTGGGAAACACAGACACAGTATGCAAACATGCTAATATATAAATGTGTATATATATATATATATATATATATATATATATATATATATATATATATATATATATATATATATATATATATTATTGATAAACGCCTTAAACATTTGCAACCACAATAAGTTGAAAAAGTGGTTTAGCTTCCTGCAGATCCATTTGTTACATAGTCCTTTTTTTTGGGAGGGGGGGGGGGAGGAGTTGCAGGGGGGTATGGTAAAACTTAACTGTAAATGTCAATCACTCTCTTGTGCACACGAAGTTCAAATTTGTCCCATGTGTTGGTACTGAAAAACAAGTAGTTTCATGAACACAAAGGCTTAATATTATTCATTGAACAAAATACTTCAAAAATAAAATCAACAAGCTAAGTAACACAACTATTGGTGTTCTGTAGAAAATGTATGAGCAACACACAGATACACAATTAAGACACTTGGGTAAGACAAGAAAACACAATTTTTTTCAACCTTTTAGCCACAACAGCAATCTTACGATGTTTCAGGCTGCAAGAATGATCATGCTCACAAGTAACATAAAATCAATCACATGATAGCAAATGATAGAGGAGCCAATCCAGCAACCCAAGTGCATAAGACATTTATTTACATCACAATTTGTTGAAGAACATTCGGACTTAAGTACCAAATATCATTCAATAAACATGAATTAAGAAAATTATAGATAAAACTCAAACAATTTGCCCCGCACTGCCACTAAAAGAATGAAAATTGAAACAAAAATGCTTTTTTATCCCACAATTGGAACTTTTTCAAAATGATAGATCATCCAGGTTCGGGTCCATAGACGATTGCCCTGTGAAGACTCGCTTGCACTACGGCTCCTGTGGTTCCCCTTAACGAAGCCACTGCCTATGAGTTGCAGTCTTATTCTTCAACTCTTCAACAGACACAGTCTTATTCTTCAACTCTTCAACAGACACACACTTAGAGTCCCGAGCCTCCAAAGAAATAGATTACCAATGAAACCTCCTGATCATCCCATATTCATATTTATAAACATGATATAACTAACTTAATCTTCCTTTTTCCTTCAAAAGTCTCCATCCAAATTTTCCATTTAGCACATTCTAGATGATCGAGGCCGTACCCGAATCAAATAAACATTAAAATGCAGTAACTAGGAAGTGATCCTAGGTCGTTTCCCAACGAGCAATGATAAACCAATTGTTCATAATATACTAGCAGTAACAGTAACAATGGGGGGGGTTGTTTGTTGTGTGAATTAAAGAACAAGCAAACTGAAATACAAAATTAATAATAGTAAAAGCGTGTTGTTCCCACTTATTCAGAAGCCATTCTCTTGTCCTAGGTTATGAAGAATTTGTCCCTAACAGTTAACCACTTAATCCAACCCTATTTTAATTTACTAAGCGAAAATCAATTTAGGGCTGTCAATATGTGATTAAGCAACACATACACCAATTAACCCCTTGTTCATTAAGCACGAACGCAATTTAAGCATAGAGGAAATTAATCGAACATGAAGCGTGCACAGATTAATAGAACGCATGTGGGTTAATTGGTGAAGGGAAAACTGCCAGGAAGCTACATTATAAACAGAACCTCGAAGAGAGTTAAGCTTCATCCTCAGAAGGAAACAACACCAGAAATTTAGCCTTCCATAATTTCAACCAAAAACAGAAAATGCAATTGAAGCAACAGACAGAAACATAAATGAAATTGGAAATAGAAACGAGAATGAAACTAAAGTAGAAACGTAAATGAAACTAAAAGGCAGAAGAAGAAATAAAAACGAAATTGCAATTAGAAGCAGAGAATTGAAAAGTGCATTACGTGAACAGTAACAATAAGCTCAAAAACGTAAAACCCTAAACCCTATGCTCTGAATAATAGCTTAACAGAATAGCCTTTATACGAATCCCAAGGCTACTATAAATAAGGGTCACTCAGAGTCACTGGGCCCTATTACATTATTCTGGCCCAAAACGAAATAAACATTGAACAACATAAAATAAAATTACAATCTCCTAATTAAAAATTAACTAAGGTAAACGTGGCTTTATTTTCCCTCTTTAAGTCCACGACCAAAATCCGGGTTAAGCTCAATGCTTCATTAATTCCTGAAATTAGATTGAAAACATCAAATTAGCTAAATGAGCCCAAGTAATAAAACTGCCTAATTAATTTGACAATTAAGACTAATCAGTAATTAAAATGGTGCAAAAAGGGTTAAGAAATAGGAGAAAATAATGGCACATCAAAACCCCCCATACTTAGCCTTTTGCACTCCTGGACAAAATGAAACAAAGAACAAAATCCAAGGATATCAAAGAGAGACAAATAAAAACATTCACATATTTCTCAATGTACATCAAGGAATGAAAGGAATGGGTAACATCTAACATCTAACATGAAGAGATCCGAAGAGTCAAGACATCCTTGAAAATCATCCAAGCAACCCAATCATGGCAAAATAGTTAATCAGCTCAAGAATGAAAAGTGATAAAGCCTCACAAGATATACACTCTATCTCTCAAGTGTCTAGGCTACTATTTACCCTCAAAGCACCCATGAAAACCAACACCACATAAACTTGGCAAGATTCTAAAATTGACTATCAACCCATAAACACAAGCACATGAGGATCAAAAGGTCTTTTAAGGTTGTAATGGGGCCAAGGACAAGGTAGGGAAAAATATGGAATAAGTGGCTAAATCCCAAAGGAATAGAGGAGCAATGGGGAATAAGTCCATATTAAGAAAAATAAGAAGACCTAAAGATAAAATCTAAACATAAAGAGTAGAACCAAGAGTCTCATCATTCTTTTTCCATTTAAGATCTTATTCACTCAACTTTATTGCTTTTCTTTTTCTTTTTCGAATTGATTCAACTAAATTATTTATTTATTTATTTATTTTGCTCTGTAGCATTTGAGAAACAGCATCTCATTCAGCATGTCCAACATTTAACCAGTATACAATGTACATCAAGTATGGCCCAAAATACATCATGAAGCATAGCCAACAAAACATGTTATCCAATGAAACAACCCCCCCCCCCCCCACACTCATTCCCAAAACAATTCCAAAGCTCCAAAATTCCTTAAGGGTAAGGTGATATCATGGTTTTTCACTCAAGGCTTGTAGTGAGTTTCAACACAAGGAAAGGGAAACAAGGCTCAAAAGGGCTATCAAAGGAATTAATTCATGGTAAGTCCATTTGACTAGAGGCTTATAAGAACAAAATTGCCTAAATCATTTCCAAATATGCATGTGAATTAGGAAGCATCAACAAGAATCATGCCAAGGCTATTGTGCAAGCAATCAATGGGGCAAAACACACCAAATGATTATGATGATGGATGGCTCAAATTCTCACAAAGGTAAACTTATCACTTTCGAATTGAGCTTTCAAAACTATCAAGACATGTAGAGGAAAATCAAGGATTTCAAATCAGAAAATGTCAAGAGACTTTTATTTTCAAAATAATTACCCATTTCTTGAGCATATCCTATAATTCAAAGAAAAACATGCAAAGTTGTACATGCAAACAGAATTGACCTAAAATATTAAACTAGAATCCCAACAAAACTAACAAAATTAACAAAACCGACAAAACTAGCAAAACCAAAGAACACTCCCCCCCCCCCATACTTAAACAACACATTGTCCTCAATGTAGCACAATTAAAAGATTAAAAGCAATTAAACCATCAAATAGAATCAGACAAGTTTAATAAAAGCAAAGAAGGAGATAGGAAAAGAAGAACTCCCTAAGTCATGGTGGAGGAAGAGTAAGGTGGAATAAGGAAGTCTCTTCCACAACTACGTCCACTAAAGAAGGGTTTGTGAGGAATGGCTTAAGTCGGTGTCCATTGACCTTGAAGCTCTTATTTGTGGAGTCGCTTTTGATCTCAACTGTACCATAAGGAAAAATATTAGTAACAATAAAAGGACCAATCCACTTAGACCTCAACTTACCACTCATGAGTCCAAGCCTAGAATTATACAATAACACTTTTTGCCCAACCGTGAAGTCCTTCTTAATTATCATGCTATCATGGAACTTCTTGGTCTTTTCTTTGTAGAACTTGGCATTCTCGTAGGCTTCTAGACGGATCTCATCTAACTCACTCAGTTGCAACTTTCTTTCCTAACCAGCTTGATCCATAGAGAAGTTGCAGGTCTTCACTGCCCAATATGCTTTGTGCTCAATCTCCACTGGAAGATGACATGCCTTTCCAAAGACAACCCGATAAGGAGACATTCCTATGGGTGCTTTGTAGGCAGTCCAATGAGCCCAAAGAGCATCATCAAGCCTGGTACTCCAATCTTTCCTGCTTGGCTGCACAATCTTCTCTAAAATTCTCTTGATCTCCCTATTAGATATTTCTGCCTGTCCATTGGTTTGGGGGTGGTATGGTGTGGATACTCTGCGTAACACCCCGTACTTTTTAAGCAAGGCATGCATTGATTTGTTGCAAAAATGGGTTCCTTGATCACTAACGATTGCTTTAGGTACTCCAAACCTGCAAAACAGATTAGATTTGAAAAAATCTACAACAACCTTAGCATCATTAGTTCTAGTGGGTTTGGCTTCCACCCATTTTGAAACATAATCAACTACAAGGAGAATGTAAACATAACCAAAAGAGATAGGAAAAGGGCCCATGAAATCTATGCCCCAGACATCAAACACCTCACAGAATAGCATTGGTTGTTGAGGCATTTGTTGTCGCCATGTAAGTGCACTTCCTGCTCTCTGACACTGCTCACAAGTGCTACAAATCTTCCACGCATCTATAAAGATGGTGGGCCAATAAAAGCCACAGTCAAACACTTTGCGAGCTGTCCTTTGAACACCCAGATGACCTCCCGGTGCGGAAGAATGACAAAACCGCAAGACTGAGTCAGTCTCATGATCTAGAATGCATCGTCTAATGACCTGATCACTGCACAATTTTCACAAGTAGGGGTCATCCCAAATAAAATGCTTAGCATCACTTTTAATTTTATCTTTTTGAGCCTTAGATGCTAAGGGAGGAAAAACAGAAGCAACTAAATAATTGACAATGTTAGCAAACCAGGGAGTAGAAGAAGAATCAGAAATGCTATATAATATATACAAATGATCATCCGGGAAATCATCCCGAATGGGTGAATCCTCATCAGACACACATTCGATCCGACTCAAATGATCAGCAACTAAATTTTGTGTTCAGCTCCTATCACGGATCTCCAAGTCAAACTCTTGGAGCCAGAGCATCCATCGGATCAACCTAGGCTTAGAATCAGCCTTCTTTAACAAGTACTTTAGAGCTGCATGGTCAGTATAAACAGTAATGCGAGTACCAAGCAAATAAGAAAGAAATTTTTCAAGAGCAAAAACTATGGCTAGTAGCTCTTTCTCAGTAGTAGTATAATTCGCTTGGGCAGCATCTAAAGTCCTAGAAGCATAATATATCACCCTGGGCAATTTATCAATTTTCTGAGCAAGGACAACCCCTAATGCATAATTTGATGCATCACACATAAGCTCAAAAGGGGTTGTCCAGTCGGGTGCCTGGATGATGGGGGTGGTAGTTAGTGTTCTTTCGAGGCAATCAAAAGTCTCTTTGCATTTATCATTAAAGTCAAACTCCACCTCCTTTTGCAAAAAGTTGGACAGTGGAAGGGCTACTTTGCTAAAATCTCTTATAAAGTGCTTGTAGAATCCTGCATGACCAAGAAAAGATCGCACGTCTCGTACACAAGAGGGGTAAGGCAATTGTGATATAACAGAAATTTTTGCAGGATCTACTTCAATGCCCTTATTGGAAATAATGTGGCCTAAAACTATACCTTGCTCAACCATAAAATGACATTTTTCAAAATTTAGAACAAGGTTAGTTTCAATGCATCTATTCAAAACCTTTTCCAGATTGTCCAAACAAACATCAAAAGAGGATCCATATATAGTGAAATCGTCCATAAACACCTCTATGCAATTTTCTAAAAAATCACTGAAAATATTGATCATGCACCGCTGGAAGGTACCAGGGGCATTGCACAGGCCAAAAGGCATCCTCCTATAGGCAAAAGTGTCGAAGGGGCATGTGAATGTGGTTTTTTCCTGATCCTCAAGAGCAATAGTGATTTGCATATAACCAGAAAAACCATCAAGGAAACATTAGTGAGATTTACCTGCCAGGCGTTCAAGCATCTGGTCAATGAATGGCAGGGGAAAATGGTCCTTTTTGGTAACCTGGTTCAGCCTCCTATAGTCGATGCAAACTCTCCAACTATTCTGCACCCGAGTAGGAATCAGCTCCTCCTTCTCATTTATGATCACGGTGAGGCCGGTTTTTTTCAGGACTACCTGGACGGGACTCACCCATTGGCTGTCGAAGATAGGATAAATGATTCCAGCTTGCAAAAGCTTGGTTATCTCCTTCTTCACTACATCAAGAATCACCGGGTTGAGTCTTCTCTGTGGTTGTCTTACTGGTTTAGCCCCATCCTCTAAATTTATTCGATGCATACATGTGGATGGGCTAATACCAGGAATGCCCGCCAGGGTCCAGCCTATAGCCTTCTTATGCTTCCTGAGAACAGATAACAGCTTCTCCTCTTGCTCTTCAGCAAGGGAGGCAGATATAATTACTGGAAAACTTTTGCTATCATCCAAGTAATCATATTTTAAATTTGATGGCAGAGGCTTCAATTCTGGTGTGGCCGGTTGGATAGTGGTAGAAAGAGATGGTTTCTCAGCTTGTACCTCATAAAGAAAGTCAAAGGTATGTGTAGAATTTTGGGATTCTGGACAGATTGAGAAGGCAGCTTGTCAGAATTTTGGGACTGTTGTTGATTTAACTGTGTAGCCAATTGTCCCATCTGATTAGTTAAGCTATGAATAGAGGCTCTGGTCTCTTATTGAAACTGCATGTTTTGCATAGTCATTTGCCTCACAAGTTATTCGAGGGAAGGTTGCGGAGGAACCTCAACTGTTTGTTGTTTTTGGGGCTGTTGCTGTTGTTGGATTGGTGGAGGAATGTATGGTCTGCTTGGGCCAACAACATTTTGGAAGGAAGGAGCAGGCTGTTGTTGTTGTTGTTGAGGGCTAGACCATTTGAGATTAGGATGATTCCTCCATCCGGGATTGTATATGTTGCTGGAGAGGTCATAATTGTTCTGTTGTGGTTGATTTTCTGCTGAGGTTGAGGAGGTCTATTGTAAATGTTTGCAACATAAGCTTTAGGCTGCTCAATTGCTCCAGGTTGCTGCATAGAAGGGCAAAGGATTGTATGGTGGTCAGCAGAGGAGAATAAACCATAGACTCTTGCAACAAGTACAGATTTATGATTCAAGGCCAGCTGGGTTACCAAGTTAACCAAGGCATCTAGTTTACCTTCAAGCTTCTTAGTTTCAGCTGATGAAGATGAATTTATGGCTACTTCATGCACTCCTCTAATGACAATAGCATCATTTCTGGCACTAAATTGCTAGGAGTTGGAAGCCATCTTCTCAATTAAATTCTTGGCTTCAGCAAGGGTCATGTCTCCAAGGGCTCCACCACTGGCAGCATCTATCATGCTTCTCTCCATGTTACTGAGTCCTTCATAAAAATATTGGAGAAGAAGCTACTCCGAAATCCGGTGGTGAGGGCAACTGGCACATAGTTTTTTGAATCTCTCCCAGTATTCATATAGGCTCTCTCCACTGAGTTGCCTAATGCCTAAAATATCCTTTCTGATGGCTGTGGTCCTGGAAGCAGTGAAAATTTTTTCTAAGAATACTCTCTTGAGGTCATCCCAGCTCGTGATGGACCGTGGAGCAAGGTAATAAAGCCAGTCCTTTGTCACTCCTTCTAAAGAATGAGGAAAGGCCTTCAGAAATATGTGATCCTCCTGGACATCTGGGGGTTTCATGGTGGAGCAGACAATATGGAATTCTTTCAGATGTTTGTGTGGGTCTTCACCTGCAAGGCCATGAAACTTTGGAAGCAAATGGATCAATCCAGTTTTAAGAACATATGAGACATCCTCATCAGGGTAATGGATGCACAGGCTTTCGTAGGTGAAATCAAGTGCAGCCATTTCCCTTAGAGTCCTCTCATGGGGTGGAGGTTGTGCCATGTTCTCAGAATGTTCAAAATTATAATGCTCAAAATTAGGATGTTCAAAATCACCAATAACAGAATGCACAGACTCTCCAGTAACAGAATGCTCAGGATGCTCAAAAGGTATAAAATGATGTCTAACTAATCTATGAAATGTCTTATCTATCTCAGGATCAAAGGGTTGTAAGTCAGATGGATTGCCTCTAGTCATACACTACATTCAGCACGCACACAACTAGTTGCCTTCTTATGCAAGTAACAGTGTAGGTTTGAACTACAGCTACCATTAAATGATATCCAAATGACTTGAAATTTTGTGAGAAACCTTATAAAATGATTAGAAGATAGCACAAAAAATTTCAAACTAAAATTCAAAGTCTAACTATAGAAGCTAAAAATGATAAGTTAAGAAAAATAAGAGAATAATACTTGGAAAATAAAAAACTTTTAACAGAATCGATATTTTTGGAAGAAGGAGACCTCAGCCGGCCTATGGCCAGCTACCACGGCATGGGAAATTTTTTTCTACCCCAAATACATATATAATAATAGTGATTCTGATAATCGGAGCAAAAGTTATGACTGTTTGAAGTTTTCACAAAAATCAAATTTGCTACTTTTTGGGAACTTTCAAATCTGACCAAACTAATGGCTCCAGCTATTTTTCCCACAAAATATGGATCAAAAGAAGTGACCACAAAAAGAATTCAGCCAAAAATAACAACTATAGCTACCAAAACAAAAAATCCCAATTAATTCAGCAAGTGTGGTCGCCAAATCCGTCGCAACGCACTATTCATAGCAAAATACAAAAACTGAAATAGGGGAAGCGCTTAACAGAAAAACTAAAACAAAACACACACTAAACAAAATAACAAGATACTAAACAACACTAACACAATACTAACACATCACGAAAGCATTAAACGTAAAACAACTAAACATAAAACACAAATCACTAGCTATTATGAACCTTTGGACACTGCTCCCCGAATCAAATAAATATTAAAATGCAGTAACTAGGAAGTGATCCTAGGTTGTTTCCCAACGAGCAATGATTAACCAATTGTTCATAATATACTAGCAGTAACAGTAACATTGGGGGGGGGGGGGTTGTTTGTTGTGTGAATTAAAGAACAAGCGAACTGAAATACAAAATTAATAATAGTAAAAACGTGTTGTTTCCACTGATTCAGAAGTCATTCTCTTGTCCTAGGTTATGAAGAATTTGTCCCTAACAGTTAACCACTTAATCCAACCCTATTTTAATTTACTAAGCGAAAATCAATTTAGGGCTGTCAATATGTGATTAAGCAACACATACACCAATTAACCCCTTGTTCATTAAGCACGAATGCAATTTAAGCACAGAAGCAATTAATCGAACATGAAGCGTGCACAGATTAACAAAACGCATGTGGGTTAATTGGTGAAGGGAAAACTGCCAAGAAGCTAAATAATAAACAGAACCTCGAAGAGAGTTAAGCTTCGTCCTCAGAAGGAAACAACACCAGAAATTTAGTCTTCCATAATTTTAACCAAAAACAGAAAACGCAATTGAAGCTACAGACAGAAACGTAAATGAAACTGGAAATAGAAACGAGAATGAAACTAAAGCAGAAACGTAAATGAAACTAAAAGGCAAAAGAAGAAATAAAAACGAAATTGCAATTAGAAGCAGAGAATGGAAAAGTGCATTATGTGAACAGTAACAATAAGCTCAAAAACGTAAAACCCTAAACCCTATGCTCTGAATAATAGCTTAACAGAATAGCCTTTACACGAATCCCAAGGCTACTATAAATAAGGGTCACTCAGAGTCACTGAGCCCTATTACATTATTCTGGCCCAAAACGAAATAAACACGGAATAACATAAAATAAAATTGCAATCTCCTAATTAAAAATTAACTAAGGTAAACATTGCTTTATTTGCCCTCTTTAAGTCCACGACCAAAATCCGGGTTAAGCCCAATGCTTCATTAATTTCTGAAATTAGATTGAAAACATCAAATTAGCTGAATGAGCCCAAGTAATAAAACTGCCTAATTAATTTGACAATTAAGACTAATCAGTAATTAAAATGGTGCAAAAAGGGTTAAGAAATAGGAGAAAATAATGGCACATCACTAGACCTTGCAAACTAAGAGATATATTGCAAAACTACTCCTTATACAAAGGGCATGCATGTCCAAAACTACAACACATAGCATAGCAACATAGAAGAACATTGAGGCAAACCCAATTGCAAAACAAACATCAATCAAAAGAGAAATATAAGAAACAAAGAATAAAAGGGACAAATGAACCAAACTACAACCATAATAATAAAAAGTGAGGAAATAGTGGAAATACCTTCACCACAAAGGAACTTCCTAGTAGTGATGTGAAGAGCCTTAGTGGGCATCCTGACATGTCTAAATTAATGACAATATTACAACAATTAGCACATCAAACATGTCAAGTGAACAAGGTTAATCATAATATTATCACTTGATCCATTTATTGCATAATGGAAGGATTGCAGATTAGAAGAGTGACAAAAGGTCTGGAAGGATTGCAGATTAGATGAGTCCTGACTGGTCCCTTAACCCTGAGCCGCTTGTCCTTTACACCACGAACCAAGTCCGCACAAACTAAAAGTAACATAAAAACCGAAACATAAGCCTAAGGAGAGCGACAACCTTAAAAATGAAAACTACAATTAATTGGGGCATACCCTTCTCGAGGTTTTTGACGTGCTAGGAGGAAAGGGTGAATGTTACTTATGGATCTATCCCCAAGGCTCCTCCTGGCCGGGCTTTGTGGGCTTCATTGAAACATATGTCGCCATTATTCACGTCGATGCACAAAAATGGAAGAAGAAGTCGCTGCTGCGTCTGGAAATAAGAGAGGGCATTGAAGTACAATGGAATAGAAAACCTAGATAGAGGACCCTTCTTTCATCCTCTGTTTCAATCGTGCTAAATTGGAGAACTCTCTGCTTCAATCGTTTAGCCGCAACCTCTGCTAGGGTAACGTTACACCAAAGGGGGTGGGGAACCCTATTCCTAAGGGGAGATGTTTGTCCTGTTGCATATTAAACCGGTTGCCATCAACAAATCTGGTCCATTTAATTTTTTATTATTAAATCGGACGGACCCAAATGATTATTACTTTTTTTTCAAACTTACATTGGGTGCGAAAGGAGTTTTACATTCGCACCCTAGTCTTCATCATAAATCGAATATAACTATAGATAGACACACATTACACAATCTCAACACAAATGAGTTTCCACACATCATGCAATAGAATCTTTATTATGCTCCATCGTCTCTACTCCATGTACCCAAGGTCGGGTCAACGACCCCTCAAGGTCTCCACCGTCTCAATTTATATCTAATTTCCACCAATAATCATTTCTCTGTTTATCATGATGCATGTTCAATCATTGAAGTGCACACAAAAATGTTTCCCTGAACTTCTCTTTCACAAATAACGTGAGTACTGTCCTTGCCTCCTATTGTATCACCATAATTTTACTAATTGTGTGATTGAGTATTTTATTTTTTCTTAAATATGTAATAAGTTAATCATGTGTCTGAATGAGTTTGAGTGTTATAGTTGAACTTCAAGAACCTAACTAGAACTTGAGAGTAAAATCATATTAGGATGGATACTGATAAATGTCTTGTAAGCTTATCCTTTTGGTGTGTGTATCTTAATATTTATCTTACATTGACTTAAGATTTTGTTTTAATTAATTTTATGCTAATCTAACTATTAACTAGAAGTAGGTTTTTCTTTATAAAAAAACTAGAGGTAGGTTTACTGTTTTTAATCTATTAGAAATATTATTAGCTTTTGAAGTTTAATTATAGGAAAAGAAGAAGAACCGAAGACTTGGGAAGAAAAGATATTTGAAGATCAAGCCATGTCTTGTTTGGAAGCAAGTTGAAAAAACCTCTCCCTTGTTGCTGCCTAATTAATTAGTAATTGGAACTTGAAAATATACAAATCTAAGAAGCATGGACACCTCAATGGAGTGACGTGTCGAGATGTCTGACGTATTTCCGACACGGACACAGCTCCAATGCGATAAAGAAGTGTCTTGTTTTTTTGGCTGGACATGAATTGGACACGGCTCAACCATGATGACATGACGTTCGAGACACGGCCCAATCATAGACTCGGACACTTCTATTTTTGTTTTTTGAAGATTTTAAAATCGAATTAAAAATTAATAAAAGAGAAGGTAGTAGACAAAAGGAACAGAGGCCTTCTAGAGTCTCTTTTCCTTCACATTTCCTGTTTCCCTTTTGCATGATACCGTCCTTGAGTCACTGTCGGACGCTGTTTGAAGTCTAATCAGCCTCCGTTCACCGGCGCCGTCGTTGCACGATACAGCCTCGCTGACGTCGCTGCTTGAACTCGAACCAAACAGTGTCTTCTTCGTCACAACTCACAATCTGAACCTCGTTGTCAACGACCTCGCACCAGACCACGCTGTCGTCGCACCAGAAAACGCTGTTAGACTCGCACCGGCACCGTCGCCGCACTAGCACTAGAAGGTCCAGAACACGGTTTAATTTTTCACTTCCTTCCCCTGTTTATGTGATGTTTCCCCTTGGGTTTCTTACTACCTTTAAGTCCCTTCCCATTTTTTTTTGTGCGATCGGGACATTGGGATTCTCCTCAAGTGACTTAGGGACTTGGGGTTTTTGATAAAGTTTTAAGATTTTTTTCTGCGATGGAGAGAAAAGTTTTGTGCTGGTCTAACTGTGGTTTGATGGCTCGTGCTTTGTTTCGAATTTACTTGCCCTTTCTTTCACTACACTGCTGGGAAACTGATTGTATGGTTCTGACCATGATATAATACAGTTTGTTGACTATTTTCCAGAGTAGTCTGAGGAATGGAGATAGTGGAACTGCGAAAGCATATATATGAGATTATAGTTTTGATTTTAGACTGTAGACAAGCATGTATGTCAATAAAGCTAGTTTATACTTTATAAATTATAACTTTACCTGTTTACCAATGGTGTGTTATAATTATATTATATATTGTAGTTACATACTTTTCAACATTTTTAATATCTTGTAGTTAAATATATATTATTATTTCTTATTGTATCTATTTGCTTTGATTTTATTGTCCAGATGAGTAGTGCTACTAATCAAGCTATAGAACAAGATGTTGAAACTACTCTACGGAAATATGTTTCAAAAACAAGAAAGAAAGATGTCTGACGGTGGAAATTATGAGATCAAGTGCAACATTTGTGAACTTACATTCAAGTTCATGAGATCAAGTTTCAGATAAGTGATTATATATATATATATATATGTATATATATGTGTCGTGTTCCGTGTCCATGCTTCTTAGGGACGAATAGACAACTATTGTGATCCACTTTCTTGGTTGGGGTTTACTTGAAATTGAATGAGATACACATGCTTGGAACATTGACACAAATTTGAATGAAATTGTCCAAGGCAACCAACCAATATCAACATTGGATATTTACCTTAACTTAAAACGGCACTACGCAGAGAGAACTATGACTTTAAAGTTACACTAAAAAAATTCCATGCAGAATTTTCTTACAATATGAACATGGATAATTTTTTCACCTCTAATTAGTTTCTGTCTACTATATATATGCTGCTGTTTCTCTACTTTGAAGCCTTTTATTGTGCCTAATTCAACTGTAAAACATAACATTCTTCACCCTGCTCTATTCAACAGTAAAACATAACATTCTTCACCTTCTCTTTCAGAGCAGGCAGTGGCCGAACAGGCCCTTCTTTCAATCTTGTTCCTCGCAGTTTTGTAATCTCAGCAACATCAGGTTCCATGTAGAATCGAGCCCTGTAGGCTGCTAGATGAGCATAATATGCTGGAGGCACTGCACACACAAAACATAAACATTACATCAGATAACAGTAACAACATGCCTTGAAACCAGTTAGTTAAGTTTGCAAAGAAATTTCAATGTTTGATTGTGTTTAAACAAATTTGTGTGTAAGGACTGTTTTGATTAATCCTTTGTATTTGAAACTAATATTACTTATTGGCATATTAGATGAGTGTTTATGATCAGCAGAATTACCTACTGAAACAGACCGTGTACATCTTGCATAACTGCAATCAAAATGTTAGGAAGGTTATGTCATCTTAAAAATAGAGCATAACAAATTTGAGATCATGAATAGAGAAATTATTTACGTGTAGCACAAATTATTGGTTAGAGACTGAATTTCATCTGCAGTGAAATTGTTCTCGTCCCAGAGGACATGATAGTGTGCTGGTCTACTTGTACCCTGCAAATTGCCAATCACCCACTTAAATTGGATGCTACAGCATGCTAGACATTTTAATGGTTTTCAACAATGAGAAGTTGAATGCAGCAATTGACACAGTTTCTAGTTCTAGCCAATGTAGCAGCATCAATACGGTTATCATACCTGAATTCCTGCATGACTGCATAAGTAGAAGTCGAATTCGGAAGGATGACAGATCTTAGAATCTACCACAGTACCTACATTACAATAAGTCCAATCAGTGGTTAATGAAATTGGAGAATGAGCAAACCCACAAAACTTTTTTTAAGTCAAAATAGTCTTAAAATCCTAATTGAGTACATCACCGTGGAACTTTCACACGGATATCCTTAATATGGTGGCAAGCACAAAGTATAGCAGCTGGCCAAAGGAAAAACTTACCAGGTAAGATATTCCCACTCTTATCAGTGCTATTTCTGTCGTCATGATTGTTTGCGAAGAGTCTAGTGTGATGCCGTTTTTGAACAACTACAAATGTTACTGGAGGTTGGTAACTAGGTTCCAAGGATGCACAAGCCTATACACAAAAAGAATATAAATATTGGAGAATGCCACATTAATAAAAATAATAACTTTGCTGAATTGTTTTCTACAGGTACCTTGCGAATGGCATCAAGCTCATATAGCAAAACCTGGTAGAACTGTCCCTCACTTACCCCATCCCTGAAAAAATGTTGGATAACATTCTAATTAATGTAATTCCACATTCTTATTCCTGACAAGAACAATATCAGAACAGATCAGTCCTACCTGTAAAAGATTATTCTCAATGGTTTTTGTCCTGTTGCCTTCTTAAATGATAGTAAAAGCTCCCTGCAGTTTCACAAAGTAGTATGAACTAATTAGCATGCAGACGTTAGATAACATCAAATAATAAATGCTAAATAAAAAAACATTCAGATTTCCTTAGTGGTCAATGATTGAGCTCAAAGACATTCTTTACTCAATTCTAAAGCTTCAGCCTGAATCCATAAAGACTGTGAGCCTTTGATAATTCGAAATTGGAACAGTGACAACCCGATACATTGTGAGGCCATTAAAGAAAAATCAGGTCAATACAACAGGGGACCCTATATGAATTTGAAACAAAGTATAAAATTTAAGCAAACATGTTTGACATAGACACAAAATTGGAAGAGACGCTGGTTAAGTACCTAATCATACCACCATAAACTACACCCCTCTGTGGATCTTTCCAGCATCTGAAAAGGTCTTGAATGAGTTCTTCTCGATGAGGCTGAGCACAAACCAGTCCTGCATACTTTGTTACTTCAGGCCAGTCCTGGGAGGCTACAACCTGGATTACCGTAATCAGTATATATCAAACATAGGGCATCCCTTAGTTGTATATATGAGTTTGGAAATGCTTACAGCAGCAATGGATGGACAAGAATCCTCTCCTGATTCTGGATGAGTTACATCGGCTCCAAATATTATTGTTGGAATATCACTAACAAGTGGAATCCTCCAACTTAAAGCATCCAAAAGTACTGTGTTTCTTCCTCCCATCTACATGAATAAATCCTTTATCTAAGCAAATGAAAATAATAACAGATAAAAGAACGAGTTAAGAGACTGAAGTAAAATATTAGTGTAGCATGCAGCCACCGTGTCACTTTGGATCGTAAAGTATGGTTGAGTATTTAATAATAACAGACCTTGACATTGATTTTTAGTGCCACATTAGCCAGGTACTGTCTATTGATCTTGAATACATGTTTTGTAAGGCAGCATTGAGAAATCAACCCCAGATCTGTTTCGCAGATTCTTTTGAGATCACCTGAATGAAGAGTTTGATTCTTTAATGCAGGCATGAAATAATTTTCACCACAGAAAAGATGAAACGAAATATAGGTAACAAGAGAAATGCTAAGCATCTTTTTCTAGAAAGTAGAACCCGTGTTTATAAATGAAATTTTCAGGACAAAATAAAAGAAAGAAAGAATATCTGCAAGAGGAATGAGGCACTAACATTTTACACAGGTAGAATAAATGAAGAAAAAAAAAGGTGAAAATGAAGAAACATCAAGTTACTATTACCTCTAAACATTTCTGTGATTATAAACCAGTACCATCTTATAGTTATGATTATGAGGTAATGCAAATGGAAGAGAGACCTAGAATCATACCATAGAGAGAGCCATTATTGTCTGGAAGAATGGCAATCAGCAACTCTAGCTCTTTCCCATCAAGTTTGTCTATAGCAGCAGAATGTACATACTTCAAAGCCTTCTTTACCTGATCTGGTCTTGCCGAATATATAGGAATCACGGGGTCCTGACTGAATTCCTGATAACAATTAAAAGAACAATGTGAATGTCAAGTGTGTAAACAACAACAATAACCTATTCCTTTTTCCTCTCGGTGAGATGGGCAACAATAACCATTGATTGTACTATGCCGTGAATGTCTTGAACCAACTATTCCGAAAACCTCTTAGGTGAACACGTGCAAGCAGTTCTATTTAGCATCTCTAATATTCCCTCTCAAGCAAGATTCCTTTGGGTTTTAAGGGATAAATAATATAATGCACAAGTCCACCTACCTTATGTTTAAATTCAATAATTTATGAAAAGAATGGGGGCGACAAAGATCAAAACTTAAACCACTTGGTGATAGATACTCTGATATCACCCAAAAGCTAAAACTACTAGGTGAAGACACAATAATGGTTTTACATTACATCTTTACAATGAATGTAGTTAAGTGTTGATGATGATATATAATGGAAGAAAAGTCATTATAATTTGAAATAGTATCGAGTGCAATTCAAATAAATAAAGAGAATTCAGATAACAAGGCATAGCCAAAATTTGAAGCTTTACCATGCCTGAGATTTGGCACATCTGAACTAACTGTTGGCAAAATCCACGAGCTGTACTCTCCTGTACACTTCGAGAGAAGTTGATACACGCCCAATATCTTACAGTACTTCCATTTATAACTTTCTGCATTAAAATTACAGGAATTACAGTAAGTTGGAAACAAGTAATTTTCCCTTTTATTTTCTTTCATTAAAATAATTACATCTAATATATTATTTGTTCATTCTTAGCTGACCTTGTTCATCATATTCCACTGACCAACTTGTGGCAAGTATTCTTTCTCTCTTCCAGTGTCGTGATATTTCAACTTTAGGGACAAGAAGAGCCAAAATATAATGTAATCATAATGGAAAAACTGCTAAAGCAAACAACATTTGTAAACAATTTAATTAATTATGATCAAATTACCCATGGAGCTGGAAGAACCCGAGCCTCAACTGATGCAAGCTTGTTCTCTATGCTGATGCCAAACTCCTTTGCATAGGGATTATTCTCATAATTGTTTTGTTGAATTGTCTGCAAGTAAATAGGGAAGTTCTAGATAAATAAAACAGGCCAAACACAAATTTTTGTTTGATGAGGAAGAGCTTATATGACTATTAAAGGATGAAATCACCATGATTGCAATTTAATACATGGCAAGGACCTATTTAAACTATATAATGTCCAATCCACTGAAAAAAAAAAAAGGATCAGTAAGGGAAGGATGGAGGGTGAGACCAAGAACCCATGATAATATGACCTGCAAAATGTCTGTCTCTTGTTCGCGGGGCCTTTGACATGAGATCTTCAGCAGAGAAGTTATCTGCTTTTCATTTAGCCCTTTTGTATATCTCTGGCCTCCGACTATCTTGCATGCCTGGGACAAGATTCACATGAGTTCTCGATGGAAAAGCTAGAATCAAGTAATTTGATTAAATTTAAAGGAAAGATTACCTCCATTGGCAAATAGTTCACCTTCCTTTGACTTCCTACTTGAAGACAAGGCAGATGAGAATATTTGATAGTAAATCCATACGTTTCTTGAAAATAATCAACTACTGATTTCATGTTCATTTGCTCATCGAGAGGGAAACTGTTCAATGGGGAGAAAAAAAGAAGAGAAAATCATTTCAAAGGAGGATTTGTGTAAATTGTAAAAGTTCAGCCAGCTAAAGTTAAAAGACATACACTAGCTCCCTTGTAGGCTGTGAAGTCAGTCCTGATATTCTATACTTCCTTCGAAAATTTCCTCTATGTGTAACTTCAACTTTTACACCTCTTAGGGCCTTTTTGATCTGCTTGCCAGTGACAGCACAAAGATTTTTTGGTTAGATACTACTTAAATTTGTCTCTCAATTTGAAACCTAAAGACATTGCCAATTAAATTCTTCAATAACCAATAAAGGAACTTTTCATTTCAAAGATTTAATCATGAATCTCAACATTTGGTAGGTACACTTGAACAAATTACGAGCTCAAGCCATTTGGAAGCGAAGGACTTTTTGTTTTCTTTTTTGTTGAAAAGAAATTTTGGCTGGGAGTTGATCAGTCATATGAGGGCACTAAACAATAGACTCTTGACCTCAGAAGATTGCCCAAAATATCTGATTGAATATGCCGATGCCATTCAAGTAAGAGCATATTGGCATATGAGCAATGAATTTATAGTTTATGAGCAAGGTTTAAAATTATGGTTGCAGTTTTATTGCAATCCTTGATATTGCATACAAATGCGGCTAATGTGGCCGCAATTGAATTATGTTGTAGAGATGCTAAAAACCTTGAATTTCGGCCACAATCACAGCCACCAATCGTTTGTTAAACCTTGCTTATGAGGCTTTTTGCAATTACGTCATTCATTCTTCATGAATCGTGTAGTGGAACAATGATTGCAGAGCTTCCAAAATACAACATTCATACCTTGATACGATCCGCATCCGACAACAACTTTGAGTGCACATCTTGTCCCAAAATTTGAGCAACAAAGTCAATCACAGGTAGTGGTTCAATAAAAGCCATTGATGACATATCTGAATGAAATAAAACATATTGGAAGAAACATCAATGACAAAGGAAAATGAAATACAAAATAGGAAAACTAAAAATTGCAGCTTATCCATTATTCTTAGTGGAAGCCTAACCGATGTTAAGTGACAATCCCATCTGAGTAGGCCTTATACTCTGGTAGAAGCCCCTCCATGATTCAAGGCCACCACCCAACTGCTGTGGTTTTCTTACATCCGGAGAATAGAGAAACCTCCCAATCGACACGTAACTACACATACACATGAAGTCATAAGAAACAAGAAAAACAATCAGAAACACTGGTTCAAAAGGAGGCAACACATAATTTTCAAAGAAGAACAAATACAAATGCACCTCTGAGCCGCTAGCTCCCTTAGCACAATGTCAAAGACACTTAGCGCTTCCTGCGGATTGTTCACTTGTTTCCCACTAAGAAGCTCACGTAGCTGATGCATGCTGACACGAGTTGCAAACTTGATTACCACCTTAAAATCCCTTTCCCTGTAACAAAATAATTGAAACTCCTTAAGACACTCACATAGTCACATTCCACCAAACCGAAATGTTGCTCGCAAATTCAGAAACAGTCAAGGATCGGTTAAGAACAACATAAATTACTCTTGCAGACAACGTGGTAGCTTGAACAATTACCTGGTACCACCGGTAGCATCATCATCCACACTCAATGTTACATTGAACACTTTGTAAGTAAAAGGAAGCAAACCGGCAGTGTAAAGGTTTCTCCCTCCATCATACACAGGGAGCCTCGTGGCTAAGTCAGTGTTCCTGTGAAGCCTCACCAACTCTGCTATGATAGCCTTGCTTGTTTTACGAGAAGTGACTTCAGGTGTTATTATAACCTTCACATAAACAAACACAACAACTGAACAAAGTAAGTAAAAAACAATTCTAGACAAATCCCTTGAATTTCATCATTCAAAAGAAGATTTATCAATTTGGGGGTGTTCATATTTTTCTCCACCCCCCTAATTTGATTAATATGGAAGAAGCAATATTTTTCTAAGCACTCTCAAGAAGGTGACAAAATATAAAATTATTTTCTTAAACAAAAAAAATTGGACCATCCATGCAATAGATTAAATTAGAGGCTTACATTGTAATGGCTCAAGTCAGAAACTGATATATCTGCAAGAAAGTGGTTAGCTTTGATGACACACTTAGTACCAAGTTGGCCAAAGCCAGGCCTTTGATGAAACACAAGACTCTTGCAAGTGGCAGAAGAGAAACCAAGGTGTGAATCAAGTTCCGTTTCTTGCATTTTCTCTATCTTGCACTGGCTCCTTCTCCTGCACCTTCTTCTACGTTCTGCAGATTTCTGAAGAGGCCTTCTAGACTTCACTGGGTGCTCCTCTGGATCCTTCATTTTACACTTGGCAGTGTAGTTCTGTGGAAAACACACACAAGCCAGTTTCACTTTGTTTTTGTCTCTTAGGAGAAGGGAGAAGGTTGGAAGAAGAAGACAGATATTCCAGATGGGAAGAAGAAACCGAAAGAAGGTTATTTTATGGCACAAGTTATACGTTTCACTCATAAGAAACCATGTCTTGTTGGCTAAAGCAATGAATGAATGGCCCTTGAAGGAAGAGAATAGAAAGTACAAAGAGTGGGAAAGAAAGGAAACTTTGTAACGGCTGAGAAGCTGAAAAGAAGGGGAAAAAGAGAAGGGGAGGATGGCATGACATCAAATCCAGACAGTGTTTTCCTCTTCCCCTAGGCGCTGTATATTCTATGAAAAGATGAGGATGATAAATAAAGTGACGTGCATATTTACATGCAAACCAGGAATTGCAAATATATATATATATATATATATATATATGTTTGAAACAATTGAATTAGATATTGAATCGAAAAATTTGTTGCTACAAAGAATTATTTTTTGTGAAAGATACTTATTGTCTTTATCTAGGGACACTCACAAATTTTCTTACACGATAAATTTATTTATTGATTTTTATAAGTTATATCAAATATAATTATATTATCCATGAATCGTTGGTTTGAGTGAATTTCTGGTTTTGATCCTTTAAGTAAAGTTTTGAATTATAATTTTGTGGATAAAAAGAAGATATGATTAAAAAATGATACTCCATTAAAAATGATGACCAATTAAGTTTTTTTAATATAGATTAATCGTCAATAAAATTAATAGTAAATACTCTAGACCAATGTTATTGTGAAAAAAAGAAACATGATTTCTAATTTATTAGAAAAAATGGTATGAAACTTGATTATTATATATTGTAAATTTTTTTGAAGGATATGCATGCAACTTTAACGAAATTGAGAGTTTTTTTTTTTTTTCTTGTCTTTTAACTATGTATAACTATAATGACCCCTCCACTGGCCATTGGAACTCGGAATCAGTTACATTGTGCCCAATTTGACAAAAGTACCACTACTTGAAATTTTTTCCATATGCTCCACAAGCTCGAAAACATAGGGTTTCCATTGCATACATAGACCATAGAAGTAGGGTAGAAACAAACTGGCCGTGTGTGCTGCTATGCTTAATTATTTGGGAAGTGGGTATTATAGTTGAGACCCAAAGGACCTTTTTTTTAATATTTTTTTTTGGTTTCATTTCGTGGTCCCAAAGGGGAGGGATGTTTTTGAAAATTTACTCTACTCCAAGTTCTTGGAGGGACAGCATGCATAATCCCCCTTTTGCAGAAACCACAAAAAAAGCTTTAACTCCTTCCCAAGTTGAACTACTACAGCGACAGAACATGGGGGTAGAGCAGTCACCACTACTAACACAACAGACTCAAACAAAATGTGAAGCTGGGTTGGTGCTTGGAAAACCGGACAAGAGTGTAATGCAAATTATACAATGGCATGAAGTTGCCACCAAATAACAACAATGTCAGTTGTACGTGCAATTGGTAAAAATAAAAATCCACTGCTGCAAAATAAAACTTTGTCATGCATGCCTGGCCGAAAAAACCAAAGATTTTGGCTCTGTTCTCTTTGGCTTTGGTCTTTTGGATGGGAACTAATGTGGAGCTGAGAAAAAAAGTGGGAATTGACGGTAATGCTTACAAAGACATGAAGAACAATCATGTGTCTCGTCGCTTTCAAACGCCTCACGGAACAGACACAACAACAACATCCCTAGAAAATCATTCACACAAATTAAGTTGAAGGCTCCAAATTTTGAATGGACTAGCTAGTGTACTACCCCTTTGATCACTTTTGAATAAGGGATCTTATCTTTGATTTTTATTCCAGAGCGAAGCCACATTGCTTTTGACATATCTTGGTGAGATTTTTTATTTTTATTGAACAAAGTATCAATTGTCCTAGTAGAGACTCAGAGGATTATCGTACATGTCTAAATCACAAGGAGTTTTGCATAGTTGTAATTACTCAATTAACCTCTTGATCAGTGAAAATTTTATTTGGAACAATGCACGTCATTATTTTAAAATTGAGATATTTAATACTTTTATTTTAAAAAATTCACAATTTTAATTATGTATTTCATTTGGTTCTCATATTTTAAAAAATCTATAATTTTGGTTATCATATTTTAAATAATCCATAATTTTGGTTTAATATTTAATTCATATGTTTTATTTCTTTAAAAGAAATAAAACATAGACAAAATTAAGAATTTGATCAATATTATAATTTTTTAAAAATAAAAGAATTGAATATTTCTTTTAAAATGGAAGGATCAAAATTACAGATTTTTTAAAATAAGATGTAAAATGTCTCAATTTTAAAATGGAGGAATCAAAATTACAAATCGAAAAAAAATAAAAAGATCATAATTGCATTTAAGTCTTAAAGATACTATATTTATATTTTCCACTGATTTTTTAAATAAAAGATATTTAATGCATAATTATATATATTTTTAAGAGAAAATAGTTTGTACACTAACAATGATCTAGTCATAAATTTTATTTATACTAAAATTTTATTGATTTTTTATAATAATTACCTTAACATCATAAATGTCATGATTACTTATTATTTTGATAATCACCGAAATTGGGACCGGAATTTCTATTAAAATCACTAGATTTTCTCATACATCTCAATTCTTTGGAGTCAACTATGAGACTACTCATCCACCCATCTAAGTAATCATCATCATGATTTTCTATTGGTTTATACTAACATTACAAAGAAATAAATTTTTTAAATAATTTTTTTAATTAATATATACTAATAGTGTAAATATTTTTGCACTATTTTTATATTTTCATTTATTATAGATTATCATATATAATAAAAATAATAATTTTTATAACAATTATTTTATAATTATATTAATATCCAAATTTATTTTTGACAGTTTTACACGGTCAATATATAAAAATTAAACTCTAATAAAAGATACTATAAGATATCATATGCAAAGAAAAAACAAAACATGTGCAGCAATTAGTTTTCATAATATTATTATTATATGAATTATCGAAGTGGATTGGTGTGAGGAAAAAGGATAATAGTGCCTTTAATTTCCATATGGATGCTGTGCCAAATACTCTCTGACTGCTTCTTTGGTTAGTGTGATTTCCTTTCATTTCGTCACATCTAATTGAGAATTGCATACTGTGAAAAATTTCCAGGCCACTCCTTCAAATGACTATTGTTCTTCCATCTGTTGGGTTCTGTTCTTTGTGGTCATAATCAAGTAGACTTTGCACCATTTTTTTGTAATTTTTCTTTTGTTAGAATTATTTAATTTTGAAAGACAAGACTCCAAACAAAAACACAGGCCCTCCCTCCTGCACCGGCCGAAAATGTACTCCAATTTTGTCTCTTATTAAGTAAATGGAAAATCAGATGTGAATATGTCACCGTCAATTGATATAATTCGTGTGAGGTAATCTGAATTGTTTACCCGATTCAGCTATATATCTATGGCCTAAGGCGACCCTACTTAGATTATGACTAAAAACAAAGAAACTAGGTAATATTCGTTACACCCAAGGAAAGGATTGTGATCATTGTCACGAAAAATATAATGGGAAAGAGGTACATCAAATTTGTGCGCGCGCGATATATATATAAAGAAAAAAAATCGCAAGTGGGAAAGCAAAGTGCATTTAACACAGGGTTTTGTTCTGCCACGGATGACCTTAGCATGAAAAAAATAATCTAATTATGAAGAATTTATTAATAAACTAAATGAAACTCAAAAAGTTTATTAAAAGTAAAAAAAAAAACTAATTTTTATCAAAAAAATAAAAACTATTAAGTTAATTCATTAAATTAAAAGTATTTGATAAAATAAATGATTTATCTAACTGGTAAAATGATATAAAAGACATGTTTATTTAATGTTTCTTATATAAATTTATTTATTTTATGGACAAAAATATTTGTTTGGGTAATTGTAGTTTAAGTGTGTTTAGCTAATGTTTTGGTATACAATAGGACAAGAAAGTTAATATCTAAGACCTTATGTAAGCTACTCAAGCTCCCCCCCCCCCCCGTTATGCTTAGCATGGGTTGTGTTAGGTTAAAGTTTAAATAATCTTAAAGACAAAATATTTTATTAAAATAAATTAAATAATAAATAATATGGTAAATAAAATGAACAGCATAATATTAAAAAATAACTAAATAGTATGATAATTAAAATAGATATTTAATATTGTATAAGTTCAGAGACTTACATGTATAAATCTATTATCATGTCTAAGTCTCTTATACTTGTGAACACTTCTTATTAATGAATTGAGATAAGTTTGACATTAAAAAGATTAAAACAGACAGACACATGATTTAAAAAAATATATTCTTAAATACAAGCTAGCTAGCAGACAAATTTAACAAATACAAATAAATAACCCCCAAGATTATTTGCTACACCAGTTGATATTATAATTAGATTAATTTTTTTATAAAACATAAAAAATTAAAATATTTTTTTAATGAAAAAATTTATTATATATTAGCAGTATAAAATAATATTATAATAAAAATTGTTAAATATAATTATTAATTTTTATAATAATTATTTTTAAAATATCAACGATAGTAATTAATTTCAAATTGTATGACAGTATAATCATAATTTTTACACTGATAATATATAATCATTAAACTCCTCTTTTAACTGTATATTAAATTACTCAAACAAGCTACAATGTCTATTAACTACTCTCCGGCATCTATTCTCAAAACATGTTTATTAACTACTCTGACCTATTTATTACTTTTCCTTGTTTGACTATAAATGTCTATTTCTCGTGTTCTCCATATTAACTCGGAATTTTAATACTACTATCATATAATTATAATTAAGAGTGAGTGTGGCAGAAAGAACAATAGTTTAACTAACACGGTTGTGTACCTATTCGAGAAAGAGATATTAATGTAATGCATATGATGAAAAACACTTCTCCATATAATCCATGATCAGGTGTTAGAAGCAAGTTTGTGTTTTCGTTAGCTAGTTAAAATAAACAAGCAAAATCATAAGAAACATTTAAAGATCAATATAAATATTCATTCGTAATAAAAAAATCAGCATCTCAATAAAATTAAAAAAGAAAGATGGAAATGGGTTAAAGTAATTGTTAAATATCAATTAGAAAGTATTTCGTGTATTGCATAAGTATTATGAGACTATTAAATTTTTGGCAGGATTCTGATAAAATTAATTAAAAAAATAGAAACATCGACACTTGAAACATTTTGTTTTGAAAATATTAAATTTAGTTTAATAAATTAAATATTGTTTTAACAATAATTTGTAAATATTGATTATTCTTGATATTGATCCAAGAAGTCTGAGCATTAATTATAATTTAAAAAAGATAAAAAAAATCCATTAATCAAATAGTAAAAAGGGTATAAATTGATATTAATGTTAAGTACAATAAACTTACAATACATACACTTGAAATTTAAAAAGTATAAAAATTAAAATATAAAAGAATAGAGATTCTTGAAACATTTGGTTTTTAAAAATATTTAAAATTATTTTAATTGATCAAATATAATTTTGATAACAATCTGTAAATATCAATTTTTATTCAATATTGGTTAGAGAAAAAAAATTAATTAAAATAGTTTCTTAAAAAATCCTTTAATTTGATAGTATTAACGATGGAGACTTTTCACATTGACTATTTTATTTTTTATTTTTGATTACTAGTATAATAACTTAAAATAAAAATTGGAATACATTTATAGTCGGGGGGAAGCCCTACTCTTGCATATTTGTTTATAAAACCTTTCTTGACAAACATTAAGGCGATCAAGATTTTCTTACATTATGTGAGTATTTGTAATTAAATATAAGTAAAATGTAAATTTCAAGAATTTTTAGGAGAAAATTTCGACAATGTTTATTAACACCTTAAGAAAATATTCTCGAACAAATCCCAAAATAGTTAGTTTATTTTTTTCTTTCTAATTTTCTATAAGTCTTTGAATTTATATAAAAAAATTATTTTATTTCTTATTGTCAGTAAAAAAAAAAGACAAAGAAAACTAAAATATATAAATTTTATTAAATTAAATAAAAAAAATAAAGAGTTAAAGTGCCCATGATTTACAATGTAGATTAATACGAGAGTTTCCTCAATTATTCTGTGCACAATGGTGTTTTGTGGCTTTTACTTTTTAGAGATGTATTTATGAGTGTGGAAATAGCCGAAAATAGCAGTGGAGGTAACCCATATTGCAATCATGACAAAGTGAGACCCAACTCAACCCATCCACCCTACAAGCTAATGCAACAAACATTTCACGTCCACAAATTCACACACATAAACACAACAAGAAGCAGAAAGGTACACTCACTAATTACTGAGGCATAGACTTTTTTGTAGAGTGGAAAAGCTAGGTGTAGAGATAAAAGAGGTGCCAAAATATAAGGCTTCTTTAAATTGAAAAATCTAGAACTTATTAACTTTGATAGAAGGGAAAGAAGCAGCAGCTAATGGAAGCAAACCTTTTGCTTTACGCTATGTGTGTGTCTTAATTCCTCTGCTCCAAGCCAACTATATGATCAGTGTATTAAATATGAAATGTGAAACTCAACCTTCACTTTATCTCTTCTATTCTCCCTGCACACAAAGGAATAATACTGTTACTGCAGGCTTTCAATTAAGGGTTAAATACATTCAAAAACTGCAGCTAGCTAGTCTGCAATTAATATATGCCTAGGCACCTTAAATGTTGAAACGCCAGAGTGGCTATATGCACTAATAGAGGTTTTGTTTTTTGTTTTTATATGAAGTACTACTATTACTACTACTAGTTTATCATGGTAAATTTTTACAATAAAAGCTTGCTCTATCTAACGGCCTATTTTGAAGCGCAGACAAATAGAATGGTTTGTGGTGAATGCATATTTTTGTGTGGTGGCTCTTAACCAAAGTTGAAATTAAAACATGAACTTAAGTTTCATATTTGTGTGTATATGAAGGCAACCAGGGTGCTTTTCTTAACTGGTTTTGGTGAAACAGAAGTAGAATGACACACAGGACTAAGCTTCTAGATCTAAAGTATTTAGAACAAACCTCAAGTCAAATTTTAATTGATTTGGCTGGGAAGGGAGACAACAGTGAACACCATGCATGGCCTTGACCAATTTATTCCAAATTGCATAGAAATTATGAAGAAGGAATTTAATGAGATATTTGTGAAATATTCTTTTAGAGGGAGGAAACAAACAAAGGCGAGTTTGGCAGGAAGCAGGAATATATAAGGAAGAGGAAGCAAACAAAGCACAATTGCAAATAACATAATTTAGGGACTAGCTTGGTGTGAATACAGAGAACGCTACCCTTTTCTGGTTATTATTAATTTATTTTTGCCTAAGGATATCTTTCAATTAATAGTCGAAGATTAATTTCTTTTGAGACGTAGAGATCATTAAAGTATTACTTCTCCTAATAAAAACTTTTTGATATGTACCATCAGAAAATCAAATTCTTTTTTCAACATACTTAAAAAATTTAATTATCTATCAACTGTGTTGGACTCTTCTGCTACACTAACTGATAAAACATTGAGGAAGTCCTCCCGAGTCCAGCACTTTCAGAAAATGGTCTTCTCTGCCTTTAAGAAAGGAGCTTTAAACGAGAAACGAGATCTAAGAAGCGTGCCACTTTGATTATTTAAAAGGATAGAAAACAATGAAGCCTTTTTTTTGTCTTTTGGGAACCAGGAAAAGAAACGCCACATATATTAATGAAAAAACACACATAGTATATAGTAATGCAAAGGTGTGAGATTCCATGTACATACAGAGAGAGTGGTCTGTGTTGTGCTGTGCTGTCTGCTTCTGGTGCAAAGCTTATACATCAGTGCATTTCCCAGCAGCAGGTTCCGTAGTTAATTTTGCTTTTGGGGTGTTATGAGAGTGAAGAGAAAATTAAACAAATAATTTTAAGGAAAAGAGAGTTTGTGTCAGTTTCTTACAAGAAGGAAAATATGGTGTTGGTGGAGAGGGTTTTGTAGTCTTTAAGAGAGTGTGCTGTTATGTCAGTTAATATGGGGAAAAAAATAGAAAGAAAGCAGAGAGGAGTTGTGGCGAAGCATGTGTAATGTGGCGAGGGGTCAAACTTTTATAAAGCAGGAAAGAAGGCGGGCACTGCATACGAGGGTCTCATTTCTCTACTAGTGGGTAGTGGCTTGTACCTCTACGTTTATTTTACAAGTATATCTGAATATGTATTATTTATATAAATACAAATTAATGTTTTTTTTATAATGTTACTGTTTCTGTTTTTAATATAAGAATCAATTTATTTACTTTTTACGTTACATTTTACTTTTTGTCGTATAAAAATTGTAAAAAGACATTGTCTCCCTTTTCACAAAGTATGTTCATGTTATATTGATTTTTCAGTTTTAAAAATTATATTCTATTGAGGGATAAATAAATATTATGTTTCTATTTTATTTAATATAAGTGAGTTTCTTAGATATATTTCTTTCTCTTATTTATGATTTGAAAATTATCAAGTGAGTGGGTTTGAATCATTTATTATTAATTTTTAACTTTAGATGATGAATAAAAAATATTTTAAAAGAAATTCCCGAATTAATAATTACTAAGTGTTTATAGAATTATTTTATATTCTAAAATCTTAAAATTAATGGTAGTGGTATTGAAATTAACACAAGACATTGAAGAGTTCTCATGAAAAAAATTCTTGAAAAATTCATACACAGTGATGGCTACAAACATGAAATCTTGATGCTGTAAGAGAATGAGCAACATGAACTCTTGAAAACATTCTCCCTCCTTTTTCTTTGTGCAATATCTGCTACATTCTTCGAAGTTTCTAGAGTAACTTTACTCTATGGTGTTTTCATTTATTCATTTCATCACCCTATCCTTTCTTGTAATTCCTTTTTGCAGATTGTATGGAATCAATGTTTGTGGTGAAGGAGGGGAATATGAAACATTAACACTTGACTGCCCACTCTTTTCTGTGAGTTCATGCCACCACCATTATTGTGATTAACTAATTTTTTTTCCTTGAGTTCATGCCACCACTAGTATAGCAGTTGTCCAAAAATATTAAGAATATAATATATTTTTTTTTGTGAAAATATAAACTAACATTATGATGTACTACTATCATTTTATTTTTACTTTAGTCCTATACTATTTATATTAGCCATTCGTTTTTTATTAAGAAAAGTTATACTGAAGAAGATATGTTAACATATGGTATTTATTTAAGTGAAAATGATATATATATATATATATATATATATAAATAGTTGCTTACTTCATCCTAATATAATAATAAAATATAATTTTAGTTTACAATAATTAGTCATGGTTAAATTTTATTTTAGTGATTTTAATTTAATCTTTATAAATTATTTAGATAAGTTATGTGATATGTGACTTAAATAGTTATTAAAGTAACACTACTACAAATATGCTATTCCACGACGTGCCTTCAACGACGGTGGTTCAAAAAACGACATTGTTTTAGACGCGGTGGCATTTTAGTAAATAGGAGATTTATTTCAACGACGTTTTTGTTAAAAATGATGTCGTCTGTGCATGACAACGACGGGTTTAATGAACACCGACGTTGAACTACACTACCCCCGCACTCGCACTCTACCCTAGCCCGCACTACCTGACTCATTTGTTGAAGGGATTGTGCGCGTCAACAGAGAATAGAAGAATTAGGGTTTAGATTTGCTGCATAGGGGAGGAGCAGATACCAGGACCCATCCCTGACCTGACCATGCAAACTCGCAACTCACACTCTTCTTGCTGCATAGGGTAAATTTTATTAAACACTAATAAAAAAAAAGCTCAAAGTCTTATATCATGAAACCCCTAAAATGTTCTGCAGCCAATCGCAACCCCATTCTTCGTCGTCGTAGGTTAATTTCTTTGAGGTAACCTCTTAGTTGTCGTATGATTCTGCGGCGAAATCACTTGCAGGATCACAAGGACCGCGTAGAGGCTCGGCATTCTAACCATCGCCGTTTAAAGCGACGCCGACAGGGACTCGCTCCATGTGGCATCCGCCGACGAGGCCATCCGAAGCGGACCGCCACCAGCGCGGGTCAGTTACTTGAACGGAGCCTCCATCGTCGACACTGCAATTCGCTCCAGCGCGCAGGTAAACTCTTTTTCACTTCACTCCCTCACCCTCTGCTTTTCATTTTTTGTCCTTCGACTATCGTATGTAATATTTTTTTATTTTTTTCTAGCTAAAGCACAAAGTTTTATTTTTGATTTTTGAAGTAGTTTAAGATTTCAATAATGAACTTCAGTGACTTTAGTTCATTCTATTTGTTAGGGAGCTGGAGTTTTAATTATTGTCATTTGGTTCTTTCTACTAAGTTGATCTCTTGGTCTTAATGCCAATTTTGCATTTACATAAACAAACCTTGATTACCTGCTATGTTTTTGTATTCTGTCAACTGTGAATGTAAAGATGCCTTCCCAGATTTTCATTTGGATATTTATATTCTATCCTTGGATTAACTGCAATTAGAACCATCAACAACATATTTCAGTATTCTATTTTATCTTTTTATTTCCCATAGATGATTTGGGTTGCAAATTTGCTTGTTACTTCAACAAGTGTAACAAATGATATGCCTCAAATATGTTCTTATTATTTTTAATCACATTTGTATATTTTGTCTTACTCCAGAAGCAAAAACAAACTTCCCAATCTGGGAAAAGCAAAAGCAGTTTTTTGATGATGATGAGGATGATAAAGCTGAACTTTCAGATACAAAAGGTGTTTCTTGATGGGTATCAACAAAAACAGGTAATGAAACAGTAAATTACTAGAACAGTAATGGAATGGAAATGGATATATTATAATGGAAATGGCTTATTACAATATATGAAAAATGAAGATAGAATTGATAACAAACTATCAATTCTCCATAGCACAATGGCTCCTCAATTCACGCTAGTGAATTGCCTTTGCTAACAGAAAACTTAGCTACCATTCTCTTTCCTCTAACCACCCTTATATACACCTCACTCCAAGCACCTCATGCAAATCTTCACACAATATTCCCTTCCACGTAATCATTCTTTCTGTTGCCAACGTTCCCCATAATACCCTTCTTATTCTTTCTTTGGTAGACTCTCCATACCTTAGGTCTTGGGCCCTCATCAATGCCC
This sequence comes from Glycine soja, assembly GCF_004193775.1. Taxonomy (NCBI): domain Eukaryota; kingdom Viridiplantae; phylum Streptophyta; class Magnoliopsida; order Fabales; family Fabaceae; genus Glycine; species Glycine soja. Next base: position 32,031,534 of record NC_041005.1, read on the forward strand.
ACTAGCTCATCAGCATTCCTATCAATACCACCCTTTTCAATAAGAACCTTGTCCTCAAGGTTAAATTTCGGAAACTGTCCCCTAATAACAACATCATCTTCCCATGTCACATCATCAATAGACTTGTCTTTCCATTGAATAAGACTCTGAGGAACTGAACTGCCATTCTTCATAATGATTCTAGTACCCAGCACTCTAACAGGATAAATTTCCTCATGCATGATTACTTCAAGATCTTTAGGCAACTCATTCTGCACATGATATTCCCCTACAGCCTTCTTAAGCAATGAAACATGAAATATAGGGTGGATTTTGGACTGATCAGGCAGTTGCAGTTTATAGGCCACTGCACCAATTTTTTTAATGATTTTGAAAGGTCCATAAAATCTGGCTGCTAGCTTCTGATTAATTCTCTTCACAACAGACTGCTGCCTATGAGGCCTCAGCTTCAAGAACACCCACTCTCCCACTTCAAACTTCACATCTCTTCTCTTCTTGTCAGCATAAGTCTTCATCTGTTGTTGAGCCCTCAAAAGATGAGCTTTCAATTGACTCAAAGCCTCATCCCTCTCCTGTAATTCTAAAGCCACTGCAGCTACCTTAGTTTCATTACTAAGGAATCGAATTAACTTGGGAGGTTGTCTGCCATACACTACCTCAAAAGGGGTTTTTCCAATTGACTCATGGTAGGTAGTATTGTACCAATACTCTGCCCATGACACCCAATAAGACCAGGTTTTAGGTTGTTCAGCCACAAAACACCTAAGATAGCTCTCTAAACATCGGTTTATAACCTCTGTTTGTCCATCTGTCTCTGGATGGTAAGATGAACTCATTTTCAGACTTGTCCCCTGTAGCTTAAAAATTTCTCTCCAAAAATGACTAATAAACAGAGGGTCTCTGTCACTCACAATTGACATAGGAATGCCATGTAGCCTTATCACTTCCTTCACAAAAATCTCTGCTATGGTCTTAGCTGTGTAGGGATGTTTTAACAAAATGAAATGACTGTATTTAGAGAGCCTATCCACAACAACCAATATTGCCTCATAACCCCTAGACTTAGGCAATCCAGTTATGAAATCAATAGACAAGTCCTCCCATATGGCATTAGGTATGGGTAGAGGTTGTAGTAACCCTCCAGGAGTTGTAGCAACATATTTCTGTCGTTGGCACACATCACATGCTCTAACATAGTCCCTGACTGTTTTCTGCATACCTATCCAATACAAGTTCTCAGCTACTCTCTTGTAAGTTCTCAAAAATCTAGAATGACCTCCCATTGGTGTTTCATGACATTCTTTTAACAGCTGAGGAATCATTGATGAATTCTTACCTATCACCAAACGATCCTGATACAACAATACCCCTTGATGTATCACAAAACCAGGGTACTTGTCAGGATTTTCCACCACTTTCTTTAGCAATTCCTGAACCGACACATCATTTTCCACATCTTTCAGCAGTTGCTGCCTACCTATCCACACAGGTGAATAAGCCATAACTGCTAACTCACAATCATCATAGCATCTGGACAATGCATCTGCAGCTTTGTTTTCCAAACCCGGTTTATACTTTACTTCAAATTGGTAGCCTAACAGCTTAGCCAACCAACATTGCTGGTCTGGTGAAGAAATCTTTTGTTGTAGGAAATGCTTCAGGCTCTTATGGTCTGTATACACTACGAATTCCTTCCCTAACAAGTAGTGTCTCCAGTGTTGGATTGAAAGAACCAATGCCATTAATTCTTTTTCATAAACAGACTTAGCCAAGTTATTTTCAGACAAGGCTTTGCTGAAATAGGCAATTGATTGTCTATTTTGCATAAGAACAGCTCCAATGCCCCTACCAGCTGCATCACACTCCACTTCAAAAGCCACATCAAAGTTTGGTAATGCTAGGACAGGAGATGTGGTCATGACTGTCTTCAGCTTCTGAAAAGCTTCCCTAGCAGACTCATTCCATAAGAAGTTGTCTTTTTTTATTAAATCTGTGAGTGGTCTAGCAATTTTACCATAGTCTTTAACAAACTTCCTATAGTAACTAGTGAGACCTAAGAAACCCCTCACCCCTTTTACAGTCTTAGGCTCAGGCCACTCCATTATGCACTTCACTTTACTAGGATCAACAGACACACCAGCAGCAGAGATGATATGGCCTAAATAATCCACTTGTGAACAACCAAAACTGCACTTCTTCTTGTTTGCCACAAAACAATGCTTCACCAAAACTTCCAGCACTAGTTTTACATGGTTCAAATGGTCCTGTTCATTCTTGCTATAAACAAGAATGTCATCAAAAAACACCAGCACAAACTGTCTAAGAAAGGGTTTGAATATATCATTCATTGTTGCCTGAAATGTTGCTGGAGCATTCATCAATCCAAAAGGCATGACCAGATATTCATAGTGGCCATTGTGGGTTCTAAAAGCTGTCTTATGGATATCTTGCTCATGCACCCGTATCTGATGATAGCCAGACTTTAAAGCAATCTTAGAAAAAACTGTAGACCCAAACAATTCATCCAACAGTTCATCAACTACAGGTATAGGATATTTGTCTGGCACTGTAGCTTTGTTCAAGGATCTATAATCCACACACATCCTCCAAGAGCCATCTTTCTTTTTAACTAAAATAACAGGGCTAGAGAAAGCACTCATACTAGGCCTGATTACTCCAGCTTGAAGTAACTCAGCCACTTGCTTCTCAATCTCCTCCTTCTGGTGATGAGGATACTTATATGGTCGCATATTAACAGGTCCATAATTAGGAATAAGATTTATCTGATGTACCTGACTTCTTATGGGAGGTAATGATAATTGTTCTGTAAACACTTCAGGAAAAGTTGTGAGTAAATCACCAATGTTTCCTTGAATTTTCACATTACTGTCCAATAGCTTCTCTTCAAGAGACCATAACTCAACAGGACTCATAGCTCTGTCCTTCCCTTCTAAGTATGTGTGCAAACATCCTTGAACTAACTGCCTTCCACCTTGACCCTTCAAAGTCATCATTTCACCATTATGCCAAAACTGCATGGTTAAATCCTTCCAATCCATCACCACCTTGCCCAAAGTACTGAGCCAAGAGACTCCTAGAACCACATCCAGACCACCCAGTCCTAATACCAACGCATCAATTTCAAACTCATTAGACCCTAGGACAAGTCTAACTCTTCTGCAAACCCCTTCAAATAACACCTTGTGACCATCCCCTAACTTGATCCTCTTCACAGTGGTTGGAGTAACCTTCAAACCTAAAGCAGTGACCAACTCTGGAGAGATGAAACTATGGCTTGCTCCACTATCGATGAGCACACCCACATTAACATGCTCCAACTTCCCTTCAATTTTCATTGTTTGAGACTCCCCCATCTTCCCCAGAACTCCAATCAACTTACACTCCGCCTCCGTCATCTCTTCCTCCTCCGACTCTTCACCCTCCATGGCTACAATCTCACCGTCATCATTCAAAGACTCACCATCACCCAAAATAAGCACACGTAGTGAACGTTCAGGGCATTTGTGTTGAGTAGGGTGGTACTTACCCCCACACTTGAAGCATAAGCCCTTAGCTCGTCTTTCCTCCATTTCCTCACTACTAATCCCTCTCCACCGATCGTTCGTACCACCACGACGATCCCCTTCGTGTTTCCTTCCTGTTGAACTCAACGACGACGTCGTATTGGAAGTGGATCCAATAGAAACAGTTTTGCGAGATGGGTTAGTCCAACCCGATTTTGAGAAACGGGTTATTTCCTTCTGGGCCAGGTTGGACCCAGTCCAGAATTTAGATCCAGGCCCATATTCACTACGACCCACATTCTTCTTCATAGAGGCTCTGTTTTCATCATCGTCTTCCTCGCGAAGCTCTTCCTCCACATCCTTCGCAATTCTCATCATCTGCATACGATTGGCAGGGTTGAGAGTCCTTACCCTCCGTCGTATGGGTGCTTTCAACCCACTCATAAAGTAACCCAAGTATTGCTCCTCAGGTAAACGTCCCACCTGAGACGATAACAGCTCAAACGCCTCGACAAACTCCTCCACACTTCCCGTTTGTCTCAATGTAGATAACTCTTCAAACGGATTCTCTAATCGCCGGCCACCGTACCGCGCAATTAGTGCCTTCTTCAGCTTCTCCCATGAAAGATCGTCCTCTGTTTCCATTAGCAAATTGAACCAATGGATTGTGGATCCTTCCATGCTCAATCGTGACAGCTTCACACGCATCTCCTCCGGTGTATTCTGCACGTCAAAGTAGATCTCAGCACGTGTGATCCACGCCACTGGATCCTCACCTTCGAAGAGGGGTAGTTTCACCTTCTTTCCGGCGAGACGAGACTCGTTCTGTGATGAATCACCCACAGAAGCCTCACCTTCTTGCGTTGCTCCCTTCTGACCGATTTGTTTACTGAGCTCAGTTAAAACCAAACTCTGCTGTTGCATCTGCTGAGCATGTTGTGACATTTGCAGAGCAAGCTCTTGCAATGTCGTTGTGACATTTCCCATCTGTGTCTCCAGAGCTTCAATCCGATCACCCATTTTGGGTTTCCTTGGCATCTACAATCACTGGTTCCAGGGGAATTGATCCGGCAGGTCGGACCAATTGATGGGTATCAACAAAAACAGGTAATGAAACAGTAAATTACTAGAACAGTAATGGAATGGAAATGGATATATTATAATGGAAATGGCTTATTACAATATATGAAAAATGAAGATAGAATTGATAACAAACTATCAATTCTCCATAGCACAATGGCTCCTCAATTCACGCTAGTGAATTGCCTTTGCTAACAGAAAACTTAGCTACCATTCTCTTTCCTCTAACCACCCTTATATACACCTCACTCCAAGCACCTCATGCAAATCTTCACACAATATTCCCTTCCACGTAATCATTCTTTCTGTTGCCAACGTTCCCCATAATACCCTTCTTATTCTTTCTTTGGTAGACTCTCCATACCTTAGGTCTTGGGCCCTCATCAATGCCCACTAGCTCATCAGCATTCCTATCATTTCTCAAGAAGATGAAGATGTTGCAGCACCGAACAATGAAAGTGATGATGAGGAAAGTAGATTAGAGGAAGAGGAAGAGAAAACTTTTAATTTATAAGATTTGATTTGGTTTAATTTTTCTCGAGTAATCCTATCAAACCATCTGAGAAAAATTTCCCTCTAATATTATGTTATTACATCTAAACAAGTTATAGAAACTTTTAATTATTAGATTTGATTTCAATATTAAGTATGTTTGTGTTCTCTTGCTTTTAATTTGCTTTCTGATGTCAATGGTAGGGAAAAGTAAAAGTAATAAGAAGGCCAAGGCAGAACCTACTAAGCAGGACATGCATGCTGTAGTTGTTGATATTCTGAAGGAAGTATATTTCAATACTGTAAGTAACGCTTCTCTAGCAGTTCATGTATAGTTCAAATTTTAGGAGGTTCAGGGTCTGCTTGTTGTTTTCAAAAACTATTTTGTTTTTTTTTTTAAAAAAGACTACTTTGATAAGAGTAGTTTTCGAAAATTGTTTTCTGAAAATCAGTTTTTGAAAATTATTTATAAATTGGTTTTTAAAAGCTAAAAAACTAAAACACAATCAATCACACCCGTAAGAATATTCTTGTTTTTGTTTATTATATTTTATATTTTATACTTGATGCAGGCAAGGACGTGTGAGTCATAAACCAGGATAACTTAGAAATTTGTACAATTTGAAGCCCCTCCTGCGACATATTTTATGAATTGAGATTCTACGACAAAAGAACACCCCAATTATCCATACTCTGTTTGCTAGAACATTACATACAGTTTTCATCATGTTGGGATTATAGAAGAGGAAATTAATGCCATGTATGTACTATGGTGAACGTGGATTTGAGTAAAAGGAATCTTATTGTTAACTTTGAATTTCGTAATGATTCTTTCAATTGCCTTTGCAAACCAATTGTTATTACTTATTAGTCAAAAAAAGAATATGGACATCAAAAATGTTTCTCGTATGTTTATTAATGTTCATAAAATTGGAGATTAAGAGTGTCTTATGTTTCTTTGTTACTTAGCTAAGAATGATTAAGTTTAATCTTTAGTAAACTAATAACAAGGTTAAAATCATACTTCTCTGCTATGCTTGGCGGCAAAGTTCAATCAAGTGACTGTAAATTTGTGATTAATTAGCCTATATGTGTCTTTTTTAAATTTGTCACCTTTCTCTCTCTTTCATTATTTTCCCTAAATAATTTGCAACTGCTACTTCAGGTTAAGGACAAAATCATGTGCATCTGGCTCCAAGGCATGTCGTGAGAAATTACAAAGGGATAAACTAAATGAGAGGCATGCTATTATTTTGCATATTGTGTGATTGAGTTTAGTCTTCTAAATCTCATGTCTTCAATTTGACATGATTTTAAGGTTTCTGGAATTGAGTTCCATCCTGGAGCCTAGTAGGCAGCCCAAATAAGACAAAGTTGTAGTATTAAGCGATGCAGCTCGAGTGGTAATCCAATTGAGAAATGAAGCTGAGAGGCTGAAGGAAATGAATGATGAACTACAGGCAAAAGTTAACGAATTGAAGGTGATTTTTTCTGTTTCTAGAGATTATTTTACTTAGATAAATTGATGCAATATGGTTATTTCTGTCTAAAATTCATTTTGCTATGCTTTCTGTATCTCGAAATAATTGGTCATCATGAGATTATGTGTTGATTGTGTGTAGTTCTGATTTCTGAATTTGTGTTTCTTTGCAGGGTGAGAAGAATGAGCTTCGTGATGAGAACAATAGGTTGAAAGAAGAGAAAGAAAAGTTGGAGCAGCAAGTAAAAGTGGCAAATATACAACCCAACTTTAGTTGATGATGCGTGATTTTAGTTGGGCAAATATAATTGCAGAAATTAGAGGCATGTAGGCATCTAATTGCTAGGTTTTATCTTCATTATTCTCCGGATAAGTTAAGGTAGATATTTGGTTTGAGTTGTGCCCATCATTATAGATGCTCTTAATTAGGTTTGTATTTTGTACCATATTAGATTTAACCCGCTCCCCTCTATTACTGATGTTACCTTTTATTTGTCATATTGAATAGTTTTTTTTTGCCTGCTTGTAAACATTATTATTGCCTTCAAATTTAGATAAATGTTCTTTCGTTTATTTGTTAACTCATTTTGGTGCTCTTGTTTGCTTCTGTGAAGTGTTCTTCCTAGTTGGGATGAAGAGTTCTTCCTATTTAAATGCTTCTATGAAGTGCTCTTTTTTTTTCAAAAGCTTTCTACATCGGTCGTAAAAGGACCGTCGTAGAACACGTGACAAACTACATCGGTCGTAAAACGACCATCGTAGAATACGTGATAAACGAGGTCGTTCCTACGACATCACCGATGTAGAAAACAGTGTTTTCTACATCAGTCCTGTCGTAGGCACGACTTTGTTTATCTTGTGTTTCTAAGACGGTCCTTTTACGACCGTTGTAGAAACATCCACCCTCTACAACGTCGTCAATTTCAAAGACGCGCGTCCACCGTCTTTGAAAAGCGTTTTCCACCGTCTTTGAATCCTATTTTTCTAGTAGTGTAATACATATGATTTGTTATATATTACATCATTTCATGAATAAATCTTCTATATTATGCAAAAAAAGCAGTGGGTTTTTTAATTTTTTTAATGAAAAAGACATTTTAAGATGATTCTTTGAAAAATCATCTTATATTGTGTACATTCTAAGATGGTTTTTGGAAAAATTGTTTTAGAATTCTCAATTTTTTATTTATATTTTTAAAAAGAATACATTCAAAGACGGTTCTTTGAAAAACCGTTTAAGATTCTAGACATTCTAAGATGATTTTTGGAAAAATCGTCTTAAAATGATAACTTTTCTAAGACGGTGTTTTAAGAACCGTTGTAGAAAGTCTTGACTATCCATGACGTTGGCTTCAAAGACGGTTTGAATGTGTCAAAAAATCGTCATTGAAAATTATTTTTCCAGTAGTGTTAGTTTGTTTCCTTACAAAATTCATCCTAGAATTTGGAATATGATGAAAGATAGCTCTACATTTTGCTAATATGACATGAGAAAATCAAAGATGCTTGTTGAGACATTGTTATAGTTGCCAACAACTGCCTTACAATCAGTTTCAAATAAAACCTCTTGATAACCGAGTTCAACTACCCATTGAAAAGAATGTTAGAGATTCCAACCTTCTATTTTTGCTGGTCTGGGAATGCCATTGAAAAACATAGTTTTTTGCTTTGATTAAATTGTTATTTGTAATGCCTTGTATTTATCTTGTTATTTGATTATATGATTGACTTGAATGAGTTGAGGTATGGTGCGAATTAGTCATGTGTGATTTGCTTGATGTGGATGTTGAGTTATGTGGAGTTGAGTTGACCTAAGTTGAAATTATGAAATTTCAAATTTTATCTAAACTTATTCCGGTAAAACCACGATCCTGGATTCATTGACCGTTGGATTGTTTTTCAAATTTTGACTATACGTTCCTAACAAATATCCACACATTTTGACCGTTGTGATTTTCAAAATAACAAATTTTGATCTCACACTTTGTGCGAGAAAAGCGCTAAGCGCAATTCCAACCAGAGAGGGAATTGCGTTGAGCGCAAATTGTCGCGTTTAGTGCAAGAGGAATTGAGCTCAGCATGAATTGTCATGCTTAGCGCAAATACCAACTTGAGAGGAATTGTGCTCAGCACCAAAAGTTGCACATAGCGCCAAAAGTGGACTCCCGCTTAGCGAGATGAGCTTGCTAAGCGAGATCTGCAAATTATAAATACATTCTTCAGCGTGAAAACATGATTTTTCACTCTTTTTCTCTCCAAATGCCCACCCAAGCCCTAGCACCTCCTCCTCCTCCACCCACGACCACCGGTGGCCACCACAAGCCATTGTTGCTTGTCGCTGAACCACCACATCGAGAGGAACGTTTTAATCGGAGCAGAATCCTCAAAATCCACCTCAAGGATTCAGTGGAGAACAACCCCTCAATTCTTTCTTCCATAGCTTCTTTGAGGTAACCTTGACTTCTGAGCCATTCTCCTAGTTAGTTTGAGTTTCTCTTAGTGTCTCTTGCGTTTTGGGTACTATAATAGGGTATTTTTAGACTTCCTTAAAAAACCCTTGAAAATGAGACGTTGTAAAATTTATCTTTTGATAAAATTGATGTTATTTTCATGACCTTCGCTGAACCCCTGTCACATTGGCGTGATCAGAATTTCAAAATGACGTTTCCTTTTAGTAGAATCCAAAACACCCCTTAGCCCTTTATGTTTTGACAGGGGTAATTGACTTTGAATGTTGTTATTAACCTTGTTTTTGAAATCTATACTAAATTTCCTTCGATTTTATATATAGAATGTTGTGTTTAGACTGATGAATGTGAACGAGAGAGGTCTCTGAGCGACACAAAGAGGAACTGATGGGGAGCTCACGATAGGTAGGGGGAGTTTATTATAATTTACGACTTTTGATACCATAGTTGGGGTCAGGGAACCTAACTATGGGGATGTATGCCTATCACTGTTTCATGCTGGTTTTCAAGAAAAATAATGTTTTTGACTAATGGGATGCGATACGTCTGCTATTGATAAATGACATTATTGTTTTTATTAGACTTATGTTGTTTGAAGACCCGAGAAGTGTGAATCTCAGGCATGAACTATATATGTATGTATATGCAGAATATGATTTACTGATGATATTGTTATTAATGATATTAATTGATATAAGGTGATGTTAATGTTTATGATAATGTTGATAGAGAATGATGTTATTATTAAGGATGATATTGATAATAATTGATATGAGACGATGTTGGTGTTTATGATAATTTTGATATGAGATGATGTTGTTATTTATGATTATGTTGATATGAGATGATGTTGTTGTCGTTGATAATGTCATTGAGATGAGATGATGTTGTTGTTGTTGATAATTTCATTGAGATGAAATGATGTTGATGTTGAGAATGATATTGAGATGAGATAATATTGATGTTGAGAATGACATTGAGGTAAGATGATGTTGATGTTGATAATGACATTGAGATGAGATGTTGTTGATGTTGAAAATGTCATTGTGATGATGTGTGATGTGTATGTACATGGGGGGTGCAGTGACCATGATGGATATCCCTGGTGGGGGAAATAGAGTGGCTAAAGAGTTTTAAGCATATCTGGAGGGGGATGACTTAGAATCTTTAATTATCCATGATCAGTGCATTGATAGTTCCCATGTTTCATACTTCATATTGCATGGAAATAGTATAAACTTTGCTAATGAGTACTTGTAGTTTCTCATGAGGGGTAATACTTGTACTTGGAGGCATGTCACTCGGTTTGGAACTCCCTTAAGACTCAGGCTGATCACCATGGGAGGAGTTGCCTGTGCACGACAAGGTGACCTTGACACTTGCTGCTTAGTTTTCCTTAGTGAGAGTGTCGTGTGGACATGCTTAGGCTATTTCCTTGATGAATGGTACCACATTGCATTTGAGAATTGAGATCAGGTGCATGCATCATACTGAGCATGATTGATTGGAATTATGAACGGATGATGACTACTTGTTGAGTGTATGTTGGACTAATGGATGTTTGTGTATGATTATGGTATTTGTTAATGTTTTCTTAATAATCATGGTTATTTGATTTTTTTATTAATTTCTTTTATAATAAACTCACCCTTACAATTTTTGTACTGTGTGGTTGGTACCTGTGATGATCGCGAACCTTTGTTCGTGGTAATAGAAGGACAACAGTAGAGTACATGAAGTGATTTCTTTTGTGGAGCCGCCAAGCCGACGTGATGACGTTGAGATTATTTTGTGAGAAAGTTGTGTTTTGTTAATCAACTCATCCACTACGGTTCTATAATTCTTTTTTTGAATTGAGGATGTAAATCACAAATTGAATTATATGTATGAACTAATTTACTTTCCATTATGTGAATGATGTGTATTGAGTTACTATATATATATATATATATATATATATATATATATATATATATATATATATATATATTCATTTAAGTAATTATGCGTTGTTTGGTGAATGTATATCGCGGAAAATTTGCTTTCATTTTTCATAAGAAAATTAACGGAGTTTTCATTTAAAAATTCAAATTTTCATGGTTTAGAGTGGTAATATCGTAGCGACGAGGCTGGTCATTACATCATTCTTCCCTCAAAGACATAGACAAATAACAAAGGATTGAGATTATGTAAAAATTGCAGTCCACATTACACTTGATGTGTCTAGTTGGTGGCGGAGCCCAACAATCATGATGGATGTTTGTGTTTGTTGAGGATTATTTTGTTGATTTTCACCTAGCATGGAGCCATTCAGAATAAAATTGAGTCAAGGCTATCGCAACCTACCCTTCGGCGGGGGTGCGAAAAGGCCAAAATAGATGGGCCAAAGCGTTCGTCTCCAAGGGAGAAAATGAGCGGAGTCGCCACCAACATTTATTTGAGGAAAATGTTAGAAAAACCAAAAAGAGTCTGCGTATTTTGAAAATGAGGGTTCGAGAGTTGTTTACGCACGGGGAAGGTATTAGCACCCCACACGCCCGTCACAAGGGACGATAACCTCTAATCGAGTGTGCAAAACATGACTTCAAAATTATGTATTTTCCCTTTTTATGTTTATTATTTTTTTGGGGTCGACAAGGGTGTTGCCCTTGCTCCTACGTATCCTCAGGTGCGATGATGAATTCAGACCTACGTAGTTCTTTAAGTCTAAAATTTTGTGTGTTACATTGATTTTATCTCTTTTGAAAGATTAATTTTAATTGCGAACAAAAGTCGTTTAAGGTGTTGGACCTTGAAATGATGTTTTAAACTTTAAAAAGCGGAGAGAATTGTTAAGGCGTTGGACCTTGAAATGATCTCAAGCGATATTTGATGAAATGAAGAAGTTTATGAGTTGGTTTTATTTTTGTTTTGCCTATTAACCTTCAATCCTTTTTTAAGATAACTTGTAGCACCAATGATCGGTTAAAACTTACTTTACAAAAGAAAAGCGATTACCAAAGATAGGAGAAGGAGATGAAGATGCACAAAACAAGAAAGAGGACCCCTAAGGGTGAATAGATCACATTCAAATTCTTAAAAGAAATCACTAACTGATTGACATTCAACGAAGAACGATGTAGAAATCGATTGCAGTCGCGATTTGGCAGCGATTTAGCTTCTTTTTCTCTTCTTCCTTCTTCTTTTCTCTTGTTTCTCTCCAATCCTTCACCTCTGTACCTCATAACCCCCTTCTCAGCCCCTTTTTACACCTATTTATAGCAAAAAAGGCATTTGGGACAAAGGCGGCTCGCCCAGGTGAGCTGTTGCTTCACTCTGAAGTAACCTTGCTCGCCCAGGTGAGCTAGTTACTTCACCATGAAGTTATTTGGTAGCCTAGGCGAGCCAGAGGGTAGCCTGGGCGAGCCAGGGAGCAAAAAACTCCCTGAAATGACCCTTTTGCCTTTCTCCTTTGGTATCTTTCGCATTCTTGATCAAAACATTGAATGATCATCTATTTTTCACTGTATCTAGCATTTAACACCATAAGTCAACTAGCAAGGATCAAAAGATCAACAAATGATAGTCCTCGGACGAAATTAGGGTATGATAGTTGCCCTTTTTTACTTATCTTTTATTGGAAATAAAAGGGAAGTAAAGATAAGGACACTAATTTCGTTCAAGAGATCCAGCCATTCGACCAGGCAACTGGCGAAAATCAAGTGAAAGCTAGAAAACATGAGGACATTGAAGTTATGTAGAGCGGAAGATATCTGAAGTTCTTCTTTTTTTATATACATACATACATATATATATATATATATATTGTTTTTAAAGCATAGAAATAGAGGACGTTGTGTCCTACGAAGCACAAAGACAAGGACATTGAGTCCTATAAAAGACAAAAGACGTTGAAGTCTTTGAAATGTAAATGAAGACATTGTAGTCTTTCGAAAGCGTAAATGACTGAAGACATTAAAGTCTTTGAAAAGTAAATGAAGACATTGTTGTCTTTTGAAAGCGTAAATGACTGAAGACATTGAAGTCTTTTGAAATGTAAATGAAGACATTATCATCTTTTGAAAGTGTAAATGAATGAAGACATTGAAGTCTTTTGAAATGTAAAAAAGATTGTGATAGTCTTGATAAAAGACATTGAAGTCTTTGAAATGTAAAGAAGACTGTGATAGTCTAGATAAACAACATTAAAGTCTTTGAAATGTAAAGAAGACTGTGATAGTCTTGACGAAAGACATTGAAGTCTTTGAAATGTAAAGAAGACCGTGATAGTCTCGACGAAAGACATTGAAGTCTTTGAAAAGTAAAGGGCAGATGACTTTGATAGTCTCTGCAAGACAAAAGACTCTGATAGTCTTTGAAAAGTAAAGGAGCAGATGACCTTGATTGTCTCTACAAGACCACAGACTATGATAGTCTTTGAAAAGTAAAGGGCAGATGACTTTGATAGTCTCCGCAAGACAAAAGACTCTGATAGTTTTTAAAACGTAAAGGAGCAGATGACCTTGATTGTCTCTGCAAGACAAAAGACTCTGATTGTATTTGAAATGTAAAGGCAGAAGGCATTGAAGTCTTTGCAAGACAAAAGACTTTGATAGTCTTTGAAATGTAAATGACAGAGGACTTTGAGTCCTATGAAAGCATAAAGACAGAGGACTTTGAGTCCTGTGAAAGATAAAAGCGAGGACTTTGAGTCCTATGAAAGATAAAAGTGAAGACTTTGAGTCCTATGAAGGATAAAGGCAAGGACTTTGAGTCCCATGAAGGATAAAGGCGAGGACTTTGAGTCCCAAGAAAGATAAAGGCAAGGACTTTGAGTCCCATGAAACAAGTCAATAGGTACTAGTACCAAAGGGCTTAACCTTATGAGAAAGCATGAGGTTGACTCTTTGAGATGGCCTCTCATCCTAATTTCAAAAGATAGGACATTAGATTTGGGAAATTGGTATATAAAGAGAAATCTATGCACTTAATATGAACATGATTTTTGGGATGCAAATGCATGCAACCTTTATCTTGGAATGCAGTAAATGCAAGCTTTGTATGCAACAATGCAATGTAATGGAAAATTGTACAATGTTCATGACATTCTTTTCCTATTTTTTTGATTTTGATTTGATTTTTTTTCTTGCTTCTTTTTTTTCCTTTTTTGTGGGAAACACAGATTGAGTGTCTCTTTCTGAAAGACGTGATAACTCATGAGACCTCATCCTATCTTTTTGCAAATCTCTTCGGGGGCTCCCTCAGAGTGTATGTTTTGTTTGATTTAGTCACTTGACAATTTTGGAGTGACGGCAAGAGAGCCATTTGACATTTAATCAATCAATCGAAATATTGATCCTAGGGTTTTCCCCTTTTCTTTTAAAAACTTCGATTATTCTGCACAACAAGAAAAACATAAGACTTTGGGATCAATCGTGCGCCCCATTGAAGGATGGTAATGGACCGTTACACTTTGGTATATGACCAAGTGAAACTTTCCTGATTTAAGGTCATAGAGCGATGCCAAGGGTCTGTCAATCCCATTGAAACTCAATGACATGGGCTGATCCTGGAAGAATTTATATAGTGAAGGCTACCCTTGGATTCGAAAGGAATCCTAAGGAGTTTTGCATGAGCGACTAACATCAGGTGTACCCTATTATCATAATTATCTTTGGGCATTTTCCACGAGCTCCTGGTCGAATGAGTTTTCTTCTCAAATGTGCAAGTGGCGAAACCTCGAGGATTCTCTTTATGTATATATATATATATATATATATATATATATATATATATATATATATATATATATATATATATATATATATATATATTTCAACAATCACAAGCATGCGTGGGTTCCATTCTAGAATCCAAACTTAAAAGCAAAATTTGTCATTCCTTGATCCACATGGGCTTTATTGGGCTTGCAACGTGGTCAGGGGTAAGAGGGCTATGAAAGAAAAGATTAGAGAGGCTCAAAGAGTGTTTAAGGGTTACATTGAGTAAGAACCTTGAAAGCATTGCTTATACCTTTTGGGTTGGGCCCTACTCCTTTTGTTTTATACATTAATCTTCTGTTGCACTTTTATGCCTTTCTTGTAAAATCTGGAGATCTTTGTCTCTCTTTTTTTCTTCATTCGCCTTTGGCGGATTTTATTTTCTTTTTTTCTTTTCATTGTTGCCCAACTTCATGCATGTGTTGTTTGCATTGCTCCTCCCGCTGGTTTAGCAGTGGTTCCTACTCAGGGTTTCTGTTTTGTTTTTGTTGTTTTTAGAAAACAAATATACTTTTGGTCAGAAGGGGTAGCAAGGGATAAATTAGTGTTTGGGATGTTGAAACATGGCCATGTGTCATTTCAAATCTTGACTTAGATCCTTTTGTAGTTTGGATTTTGGGGACTAAACCTCTGATAAACATGCTCCTGATTGCTTTTTATTTTATTTTATATCAACCCTAATTTTGCTTAGGCCGCCCTTTCGGGTTTTCAACCTACCAGGTGTGAACTTTGATCTTCCCCTAGGTTCGCTTGAGGCTCATGCATGGTGCCTCTCATTGCCCCAGTGTAGGGCGCTGAGGTATCCATTGCCGTCTTTTGTCATGACCTTGTAGCAAGGAAAAATGAAAGAAATTGTACAGGTTCTCGAGAAATATTTAGAAGATTTTCAATTGACAGATTAAGTCAAATGACTCCTGCTCTTGATAACTCACTTTTCTCTCAAAAAGACAACTTTTAAGAACGATAAAATGAGGTCGCATGAATGTCAGTACTTTTTGATTTGAAACACAGTCGATCAAACATTTTTTTTGTTTTTTTTACTCGTGGTTTTAGGACACCCTGACCAAACGTGTAGAATGAGCAATATCTGATTGAACAGACTTGGAGATCAACTTAGGAGCACAGGTCGCTTGAGCAAACAAACCATCGGCTTACATTCACATTCTAGTGAAAGTTAAATAAGCAAAGATGTAATTGAGAGAATGAGAGACATCAAATTTATCCATATTATTAGCATTGCGATTGTTGTTTACAGTAATGGCATAAACTTGAAAATCCTAATGAGTCATTGGAGACATCTAACAACAACCTTCACATTGCCCCAAGCATCATACATAGTATTGCTTGACAACATCAGAATTCATGAGTGATTCTCCTCCTCGAATCTCAGCCAGCCTGCATTAATCAGACTTTGTACCTTATGTTTAAGGGTCTTACAATGCTCAATGGAATGCCCCGAAACTCCTCCATGATAAGCACATGTTGCATCCGAGTTGTATCCTCGGAAAAATGGAGGTTGAGGAACCTTTGTTGAGGTTATGGCTACCATTGCATTATTGAGTAGATATGGGAGCAAGTTAGCATACGACACCAGAATTGGGGTGAAATCTACAGGCTTCTTTTCTGGAAAATTCCTTCCCCGGTTGGTGTTTTGGTTTGTGTTAAGGGTGGTGTTTGGTATTGGATGATTTAGGGGTGGCCTTTGTGGATGATTGAGTGTTCTTGGTTGATACGGTGGTGGGTACTGAGAAGGGCTAATATTGGCTGAGTATTGGTATTGTTGATCTGGTGGGAAATTTGGCCATGTGGGAACGACAATCTCAACATGGGTTTCTCCCTCCTTCTCATTTTATCCATTTGCCCCAGGCTTCCCATTCATCAAAGCAGGATAATCAAATTTTCCTTTTTTCAGACCTACTTCGATCCTTTCACCAACAAAAACTAAATCGGCAAAGCTTGAAGGCGTGTAACCCACCATCTTCTCATAGTAGAACACCGGTAACATGTCTACTATCATTGTTATCATCTCCCTTTCCATCATTGGGAGCGCTACTTGAGCTGCCAGGTCCCTCCACCTCTGGGCGTATTCCTTGAAAGATTCATGCTCCTTCTTGCACATGTTCTATAGTTGCATTCTATCCGGAGCCATATAAGAATTGTACTGATACTGCCTGATGAAGGCAACCATTAGGTCCTTCCATGAATGGACTTGGGAGGGTTCCAGATTAGTATACCAGGTGACGGCTACCCCAGTAAGACTTTCTTGGAAGAAATGCATCAATAATTTCTCATCTTTCGAGTATGCCCCCATTTTTCTGTTGTACATCTTTAGGTGGTTCTTGGGGCAAGTAGTCCCCTTGTACTTATCAAAATCCGATACCTTGAACTTTGGAGGGATGATGACATCAGGCACTAGGCATAACTATGCCATGTTAGCAAAAGCATAATTTCTACCTCCTTCAATGGCTCTCAGCCTTTCCTCTATATGATCAAATTTTCCCCTTTCTACCTTAGCAGGAGGGACTCTTCCCACTGCAAAATGCAAGGGTTGTGGTTGTGGGCAAAATTGAGGGCCCTCCAAAGTGTTTGGAAGGGGTACACCACCAACTGCTTGTCCTTCAGTGGCACATCTGAGGTGAGGCTCGAAGTCGTCTAGATTGCGGTTTAGGGGTGCTTCATGTGTCTCCCCCATGGGTTGAGAGACATGTGCATGATTAGATTGGGGTTGTTGGCTCTCAATGGGCATAGGTGCGGAGTTGTCGACATTCTCATTGGGAGTGTGTGCAACATTGGGTGGTGTATAGTTGGGAGGCAAGCCATGCTTGTTCTGAACTTGCACAAAATTGGGGTCATCCGCACTTCCTAACTCTTTGCCTCCTTGACCTACCATATCTGAGGCTGGATGATTTACTTGATTGAAGCCAAGTGGATGAGTCGGGTCCACTTCTGTGGTGGTACTTGCGGCAACAACTATAGCCGCATTGACCTCCATCATTTTTCTCATACTCATCATGGCTTCCATCATTGTGGACATTTGCCCTTTGATGGCCTCCATGTCGACCTTCATCAGCTCTTGCACCTCCTCTATTTCACTCATTACTCTAGCTCTAGCGCGCGTTGGGTAAGGGCGCCGTAAAGCGTGTTCTTTCCTTTTGATTACAATGATTACAGTTCTGATTTCAAGGAAAGAATGCAATGAGCAATGCCACCAATGTGAAAAGAAAAATAAGCATGGATGTATGTGAATGATGCATTGTTGAAGTATTGCGAATCTTACACAGGACATAGGGTTGAATCAATTTAGATTTTCATTAAAACAACATGGTTCATCACACATTGTCGGAAATAAAACATGGACATCAACAATCTTTCATTTTTTTTGTAAATTATTTAGCTCAATCATGTGTTGGCAGTAGACAAAGAAACGATGTAACTCGATCCATCTTCTGCCCCAACTTTTGCAAGCTGGTTACTTCCATACTTGACCTTGACTTGATGAACCTTTCCTTAAAAGCATGTGCTTGGTTCAACCCCATAATCCAAGGAATAGAAATTTTGATTGTCAATACTTTGACAACATATCATAGAGATGAATGACTAGGGCATACTTATGCTATGCATGGCAAATGTAATTATGAGATTGACATGAGATGCCCGAAGAACCATCATTTCCTAGTTAACCATGCATTAGGTACCATATTCACATGATTTTAAATCATTCTTTTTTTAAGAGAAATGAGTGTATAATCCCGACATGGTCGGTTTACAGCTATCATCATGGTACCTAACACATGTAACTAAGAATATGGTGTGAACATCATTCTTCATTGTGACCCTTTTTTTGTTCTTTTCTTTCTTACTTTTGTTTTGTTTTGGTTTTTTTTCTTTTGTAGAGGAAAATGCAAGGATCATGCATGAGTGAGCATAACATGCGAATGATGAGAGTAGAATGTATGCAGTTGGCAGAACAAAAGCATGCTAAATGAAGATGTATGATAATGCAATGACTCGTGCAAAATGCAATGCATGAATATGACAAATGATAAATGCAGGAACGATATGTCCATTATGATGCCATGAAGATATGCATGATGCGATCAAGGATCAAGCCAAAGTGAGTTTACTTTGTGCCCCTAATTCAGGAACCAAATGGAAAGGATCTAAAGTCCACTTCTAGTGATAACTCCCAAGGGTGGTTTCATGCAACTATACTGGCTTCTAGAGATATCATCCTCTTAGGTAATACATTTTGGCAATAGGGACTATCAGCGACAATGAATCACTAAAAGAGAAAAACTCTAGATGAGGCTTCACTGTCATCAAGCGATTCAGAGACCCAACATGACCACAGATCGACCTCCACTCCTTATGGCTCACATAGACCTGGGTATAGGGCCTAATATCTCAATGTGTGTGCAAGGTGTAGGTGCCATGTGTGCGTAGAATATTGAACATGGATGACGAAGAGCTGCCTTCACCTGTGAATTCCAACATCGTCAAGCGGTATTACACGTGATGCTTAGGGCAATTTGAAGACTCAATGTTTGGACTTCCTCAAGGACTCATTTGGATCTCTGAGTTTTAAATTTTTTGTAAACCATAATTGCAACATTAATAAACATGGATTAATGATTTGCATCTCTACCTCCAATATTGTGTCCTTTACATTTTATTGTCTTTAAAAACATACGTTCTCGTTCTTGCTCACTTATTTCAGAGCCATTTTGGCACGTTCAGCAGGGGTGCCGTAAGCGTTAAGTAAAATTGATCACGACAACACCCGTTTAATTATTACATTTAACATTCAATCATAAACATGCATGCATCTGCATCTTATCATCAAGGGACCCTGGAAAATCGAAAAATGAACAAAGAGTCATTTTGGGTGTTGGTCAACACCACACCGACTTGGGTAAGCACTAGGGGCAAGTGAAAGGTGATACAAGCATCTTGTAGTATTGTTTCACATTTGCATCATGACACTTTCTTTGTCAAAGCATTAGGGCAAGTACTAACAGGTGCTAGGCCCATGATCAAATTGATCATCTCCCAGCGTCCGGCTAAAGACGTTAAAGAAGCGCTCCTAGGAGGCAGCCTAGTATCTCTAACTTTGCTCTTTAATTTCATGTTTCATACTTGTTCATTTTCTTGAATTATATCCTGAATTAGCCTATGTTTATATGCAATTATAGGGTTTTAAGAGAGAAAATATATATAAGCAATGAATGACACAACTTTGCTAAGAATGTTTTGCAAAAAAAAAAATTAATTAGCTCGCCTGGGCGAGCGTAGACTGACGAAAAACATAAAAGGGGAGGGGTGAAGCCAAATTTCACCCCATCTTCCCCCATTTTCTTCAAAACTCTTCAAGAGCTCCCTAGGAATCCATGAGACCTCCATTGTTGGAGCAAATCCAAGCTTTTTCTACACATTTGTCTCAATTTTTCTTGCTTTCCATTCATCCCACTCAAGTAAGTGCCATCTCTATCTATTTTTACTTCTTCCTTGTGGTATTTGGTGCTTTATTTGTTGTTTTCTTGGCAATATTTGTGAGGAAAGTTATGTGGATCCATGGGCTGAATGCTTTGGTTAAGGGATGCAATGGATGGCTTTAGGCCTATCTTGATTCCGTTGTATATTTTGCATGTCATATTGTTCCCCGTTCCTCATTTTTACATGTTTGAACATGCACCCACCAATCGTTTGATAAAATGCCACAACGACCATTCCATGTGTTGTTTTGAAATTTGAATGAGAAATGAGCTTTATGCATGTCCAGCCATCATTTAAAATGTATGAGCAACTTAGGTTGATAGATCAAAATGCCAATAGCATGAGTTAGGCTTGGAAATCTAGACTTTGCTTTAAATGAATACATGGATTACACAAGCATGTAAAATTGATTGGGTGGAACTAGTCTAAAGTGCTGGTTGAACTTGCTACACTATGATGGGCACATTGCATCTAAGTCGTTGTAGAATGTTTGATATTTTTTTTAAAAAATATAATAATAATAATAATAATAATAATAATAATAATAATAATAATAATAATAATATGCACTGGTTTGTGATTTGTTGCATGGTAACACATGCAATTAGTGAAAAACACCCAAAGTAGGTTGACTTCTTGCTTGCTTAGGATAAATGAAATAATGGTTGCGCGTCTCGTGCAAACTAACTTTTTATGGATGTGTCATTGCAGGCAATGGCTCCAAAAAAGCTTCTCACTACGAGGGCAAGGAAGGATGTCGCGGGAGAAGGATCCAGTGCGGCCCCACAAGCAGACATTGAATTCGACGAACACCGTTTCCGAAGTGAAGAGCATCAGCGCCGCTTCAAAACAATCAAGGGTTGGTCTTTCCTTAAAGAGAGACGGGTCCAACTAAGAGAAGGGGAATACACGGAGTTCTAGGAAGAGGTTGCCAGGAGGAAATGGACTCAAATCATAGGGCCCATGGCTAAATTTGACCCAGAGATAGTCATGGAGTTCTACGCAAATGCATGGCCCACCGAAGAAGGAGTCAGGGATAAGCACTCTTGGGTGCGGGGCCAGTGGATCCCCTATGATGAAGATGCCATCAACCAGTTCCTGGGGCATCCGTTGGTCCTGGAAGAGGAGCAACATTGTGAGTTTAGCGAGAGAAGGAGCTAGGTTTCAGGATTTGATGAGGAGACCATATGCCAGCTGTTGTGCTCTCCGGGACAGGACTTTGCACGAAGCATGATGAGAAGGCGGGTGTGGATCATGCGCACTAGCATGACCACCTTGACACAAATCTGAATGACGCTTCTCCTCAGCAACATCCTTCCCAGCGATCATAATTTTGATCTCCCACTGCCAAAATGCCAGCTGGTCTATGCTTTCTTGACCTAGGTCAATATTCATGTGGCCTAGCTTATCTTAGATGCCATTTACCAATTTGTAGGGATCACGCCTCCAAGACACCCAGTGGACCCAGAAAAGTCTAATAGAGCACTGGGATTTCTGGCTTTGATCACGAGTATCTGCCAGTTCTATGGGATGCCAGTTATGCCCACAAAGCTCATCCATCCTCCTATTAACAGGTCTTTCATTAAGAAGTACTGCATGCCAAGGCAGGCACAACAGTCGGGGCAGGACACCATCTCTAGAGTCCATCTCAGCTCACATGCAGAGGATGGAACTCTACATGCAACATTGGGCTTACCAGCAGGTGGCCAACCATAGGGGTCAGGTGCAGTTGAACGAGACCTTTTACCAGTATACCCTGCACCAGCAGCGCCAGGACCCCAGTCCTTACCCATGGCCTACTCCCGAGTAGTTCGTGGCCACTGTTGCATGGCTTGGAGACAGGCCCAATTTTCAGGCAGAGGCAGGGCCCATAGAGGCCCCAGGAGATGAAGACAGAGCTAAGGAAGACGGTGATATGGCTGATGTGATGGATTTCTTCCTTTGAGGAGACCGAGCCGCTTGACCGGGACCTCTTAAAATTGTGAACTCGTCTTTATTTTATCTGTATTTTGTTATTTCATTGTGATGGGACTTGTCTTTATTTTATCGCTTTCAGTATTTTGTTATGTTATTTCATTGTGATGGTTCATTTGAAACAAGAAAAACTAAACAAAAAGAATTTATGTATGGTTTCCTTTCTTTCACGCACCCTTGTCCCTTTGCTAGTCTCGGGTTATAACTTTGCCTAGGATTCAATTTTTTTCCTAAAAACTAACATGCTTTTAAGAAGAAGTGATCGCCAGTTTTCTTTGGAAAGTTCGCGGATCAGAATACCAAAGGTTTTTTTGAAAAAAAGGAGAAATGTGTGCCTAGAGGGTGAAAACAACGAAAGACTTTCCCGAATGCCAAAATGGACTTGGATGTTTTGTATGACTTGATAAAAGAGCAATCATTGAAACGTTGATTTGGCTTGAATGTGGAAATAGACCCTAAGCCTTAGTGAGCACGTGACCACAAATTTTATGTTGAGTGTCCGCACTGGTATGTTTTGTGATTGATTTTGCATGAATTTCTAATTATCATAATATGCGATGTTGGATCAAGTGGCCTCGGAATAATTAAGAAGAGGGGGTTGAATTAATTATTAGTGAGCCTTTACTAATTAAAAAACTTATCCTTCTTAATGTTACTAGATTCAATTAGGCTTTTACTACGAAGTTAAGAAAGTAAAGAATAGAAATAAAAACTTAACCAAAAGTAAAAGCGATAATTAAAGTGCACAGCGGAAATTAAAGAGTGTAGGGAAGAAGAAGACAAACACAAGAATTTATACTGGTTCGGCAACAACCCGTGCCTACATCCAGTCCCCAAGCGACCTGCGGTCCTTGAGATTTCTTTTCAACCTTGTAAAAGCCTTTACAAGCAAAGATCCACAAGGGATGTACCCTCCCTTGTTCTCTTTGAACAACCAAGTGGATGTACCCTCCACTTGAACTGATCCACAAGAGATGTACCCTCTCTTGTTCTCAATTACAACAACCCAAGTAGATGTACCCTCTACTTGTACCACAAAGGATGTACCCTCCAATGTGTTAAGACAAAGTTCTCAGGCGGTTAGTCCTTTGAAACTTTGTGAAGGGGAAACAAAAGATATCTCAGACGGTTAGTCCTTTGAAATCTTTTGTTTAAGGGAAAGGGAAGAATCAAAAGAATTCTCAGACTGTATCGTTTTGAATTCTTTGAAAAGGGAGAAGGGAGACACAAAAGAATTTAGGCGGTTAGTCCTTTGTTCTTTTGGAAAAGGGAGAAGAGAGACACAAAAAGAATTCAGGTGGTTAGTCCTTATGGAATTCTTTTTGGCAAAAGGGAGAAGAGAATGAAAAAGATGAATAGCACACTTTTGTTTTCTGTGAAAGAACAAGGTTTGGAAACCAGAAAACTTAGAAAGCTTTTGGCAAAAGAAGAAGAAGAAGAAATTCAAGAAGATGTTCAAAAAGTTGTGTAAAAAGTTATTTCAAGTACATAAAATGCAAGTCAAGGTCTTGCTTTTATAGACTCTTCATGTCTGGTCAAGAAAACCATTGGAAGAGTTATAACCTTGAGAAAACCATTGGAAGAGTTACATCTCTTGATTTTTATTCAAAACTTGTCACTGGTAATCGATTACCAAAATCATGTAATCGATTACACAAAGCATTTTATTAAAAGATGTGACTCTTCACAATTGAATTTGAATTTCAACGTTCAGATACACTAGTAATCGATTACTAATATATTGTAATCGATTACACCATTTAAAAAACAATTGGAACGTTGCAAATTCAGTTAAATTCTTTTGAAATCAAACTTTGCCACTGGTAATCGATTACAGGAAACTGGTAATCGATTACCAGAGAGTAAAAACTTTGGTAACTTAGAAAATTTTGAGAAAAACTCTTTTGAAAAACAAAACTGTGCTATGTTTGTTTTTTGAAAAATCTTTTCAATACTTCCCTTGTGAAGTCTTCTTGATTTCTTCTCTTGAATCTTGAATTCAAACTTCTCTTGATTCTTGAATCTTCTTGATTTCTTCTCATGAAACTTGAAATTAATCTTGATCTTGAACTTGTTGACTCAATCTTGAAATCATTCTTTGGGCTTTTTGTCATCATCAAAACTACTTGAATCATCATCATGAAGCTTGCTTCTACATGCGATTCATGGGGATAATCTGGGCATTCTTTTCTTTCTACGCCATTGGCCAAATAGATGTCCCAATATACATTTTTTCTACCGTTTGCAAGCCTTTTGAGCCAAACATTGATTTTTGCCAACCTTACCCTAGGCTAACAAAGAAGGGGTATCTTCCAAGGGGGACTTCTATCATCTTTTGGTTAGTGATGTTCATCAAAACAAAAAGCAAAAAAAAAAAAACAAACACAAAGAACAAAAACAGCAAAGAAAGAAAAAGAAAAAGAAAGAAAAAGAAAGAGAAAGAATCAATCAATTAAAGATAGAAGAAGAGCAGGGGAAAGCAAAAAAGGAAAACAAGTTCTTTGGACTAGACATTGTTTGAAACAATGTGCAGAATTGTCAAGAGGAGTAAAAAGGGGAAGAGCAATAGTAACTTGGTTGAGACATGGGGGGATATGAAGTGCTCGCCCGTTTAAGTTACTAACCAAATCTTTGTGTCTGCTCTCCTATTCCACACCCAACAAAAAGAGAAGGGGGGGGGGGGGGAAGAAGGGAAAAGGCCAGAACAACCAAAACCAATTTCCTACAAAGTATGACCTTAGAAAGTCCTATGATCCATGATGATTATGTATATTATCTTTGATTTGATGGGAAATGACTTGCAAAATCAATTTATGACATATTTGTGATTTGGAATTAGGACAAAAACACTCGCCTATACACATTGTACAATTTTCCTCTGTTCGGTTGGACCTAGTGTTTCTTCTAATGTTCTTTTAGAAATGGAATGCAAACGTCTTAAATCTCATTTTTGTTTATGAGAAATTCTATCTGTATGCTTTCATTCTCCATTAGTCACATTGCTTTTTGAAAAAAAGGTGTGTTCTTTTGATCGATTTGGGGGGTTTCTTTCTTTACTAAGCGTATTCGTGTTTTAGTCAGAAATTTCAAGACTTCAATGTCTTCTATCAAGACTTCAATGTTTTCTTTACATTTCAAGACTTCAATCTCTTCTTTACATTTCAAGACTTTAATGTCTTCTGTCAAGACTTCAATGTCTTCTTTACATTTCAAGACTTCAATGTCTTCTGTCAAGACTTTAATGTCTTCTTTATATTTCAAGACTTCAATATTTTTTTCTTTACCTTTCAAGACTTCAATGTCTTATGTGTTTACATTTCAAGACTTCAATGTCTTCTGTCTTTACATTTCAAGACTTCAATGTCTTTTGTCTTTACATTTCAAGACTTCAATGTCTTTTGTTTAGTACTCTTGATACTTCATCCATTTATCCTTTTTACAGGTTTCACTGCTTTGGTTTTCGCCAGTTGCCGGTCGGATAGCAAGATCGCTCGGATGAAATTAGTGTCCTTATCTTTACTTACCTTTTCATTTTCAATAAAAGATAAGTAAATAGGGGCAACTGTCAGACCCTAATTTCATTCGGGGACTATCATTCATGGATATTTTGATTCTCATTAGCCGAATTGAGCTGTTCGACACTAGTTACCATGCAAGACGAAAGATCATTCGATGTTTTGGTCAAGGATGCAGAAAATGTCCAAGGGGAGGGGCAAAAGGGTCATTTTTAGCTTTGTTATGGACCCTGGCTCGCCCAAGCTAGCCTCTGGGCCCCCAAATAGCTTAGGGGTGAAGTAACCAGCTCGCTTGGGCGAGCAAGGATACTTCAGGTTGAAGCAATAACTCGCCTGGGCGAGCCCCCAAAGTCCCAAACCCTTTCATTTCCTATAAATAGGTGTGAGGGGGGCTGAAGAAAGGGTTCAGCTTTCAACATTGAGGGGTTTTAGTGAAAAAATTGGAGAGAAGAAGAAGAAAGAAGAGAAAAATGAGGCCGAGGCGCTACCGAATTGCGACCATAATCGACTTCTACATCGTCCTTCGTTCGGTGTTTTTCGTTCTTCATTCTATTATTAGTATTTATTTTAAGGATTTGGATACAGTCTATGCACCCTTAGGGGTCCTCTTTGTTGCTTTACGCATCTTCATCTCATTCTTCTATCATCAGTAATATGTTTTCTTCTTGAAAAGTAAATTTCAGCCGATCATTTGTGCCGTAAATCATCTTTTTAAAGAGATTGAAACTGAATGAATAAAACCAAGATGAAAACAACATATAACTTAATTTTTCTCCATTAAAGTCACTCGAAATTGTTCAAGGTCCAACGCCTTAACAGTCTCTTTTTCTCGTTAGTTAAAATGAGTCTTTCAAAAGGCCTAAAATCAACTTAACACACAACTTTCTCTCTTTAAAGAACTACACAGGTCTGAGTTCCTCATCGCACTTGAGGATATGTAGGAGCAAGGGCAACACCCTTGTCGACCCCAAAAATTAAAAAAATATGAAAAGGGAAAATAAATAATTTTGAAGTCACGTTGCGCACACTCGATTAAAGGCTACCATCCCTTGTGACGGGCATGTGGGGTGCTAATACCTTCCCCGCAAGTAAACAACTCTTGAATCCTTATTTTTGAAATCCGCAGACCTTCGTCTTTTTGGTTTTTCTAACTTTTTCATCGAATAAACGTTGGTAGCGACTCCCGCGTGTTCTCCTTTTTTGGAAGATGCACATTTCGATCTCGCTTCGCCCTCCCGCTGAAGGGTTGGTTACGACAATAACTGAAACACTTGTGTGCTGAGTGAAACAGGAGCCTTGTGAGGAGTTAAGCATGGTTAATCTTCTTTAATGCTTGTCATGCTTGCTAACCTTTTCAATCTCTAAGTGCATTCTTTGCAAAATTCCATCATGAAACCATGGCATGCGTGAACTTAAGAGTTGGAAACTAAACTTGTTTGAAAGGTATGCAATTATCTTAGTTGTTGCAATTGGTTTTAGCTTAAACATTGCCATTCATCTAATTTGGTATAGTTTTAGTTTACTTTTGCTTGAGACAAGCAAAGCTTAAAATTTGGGGGAGTTTGATAAGTGCTATGCATACGTCATTTGTATACTGAAATCACATAGCAAGATACTTAGCGCTAGAAATCACATACCAGAAGATGCTAAAGTTAATGATTCTATAGTAGTTTTGGATGTATTTATCGAGTCAAAACTCCTCAACTCAAGCAAGCTACTTAGCACTAGAAGTCACATTGGAAGACAACTGTCACGAGCAAATACGCTAAGTGCGCATCCTGTGGCTTAGTGCGTGGCCACTTGATCTAGCTGAACATGCGTGCTCAAGGAGATTGTCGCGCTAAGCGTACAAGAAAGTTCAAATTGGCCAATCAGTTGGCGAAGTATATAAAAAGAAAGCAAACATTTGAAAGAGTTAGCCACGAAGAAAGCTAGGAAGCAGAGGAACAAGAAGCAAAAGGAAGCAAAGAAGCCAATGCAAGGGAAATCTTCTTTCGGAGCTCTGACCGATCGGTTTCACTCCATTTCTCTTCCATTTTCTTCCATTCCATCCCACTTTTATGTTTGTGAGTCTCTCATGACAATGAGAGGCTAAAACCACTTGTTGTTGGGAGCTCTGCAAACCATACTCTCTTTGATGTAATGATTCTAAACTATCTATTAATATGATGTTGATATTATTATTCTTCTCTATGCTCATTCACATGTCTTTGGTCTGATCATCCATTTTCATGAACTATTTTAGGATTTAGGCATTGAGAAATGTTAATATGCTAAGAACATGGGAAGAACATCTAGGTAATCCATGTCTAGGAATAGAGTGGTATTTTCTAGCCTGTTTATACATCTTTTCTCGTAATGCAAATCATTTAATATAACTTTTAAGGGATTAGGAGCGATATTAGGTTATTTAGGCTCTCTCACTTGAGGGATCATGGTTAGAGTATGTTAGAAGGTATGGGTAATAATCATATTCATGTTAAAAAGAGAAAAATCTATTACGATTATATCAAGAGTAGTTCTAATATGTGAAGCCCCCAACACTATCCTTAACTCATCACAACACCATCTCACAACTCTGAGCGTTTGTTATCTTAAACTTTCATGCTCCTTGCTTTATAGTTAATTCACTTTAGTTTAGTTAATCAACAAACAAGATTCGATTTGAGTCAAAAATTGCTTAAACATTATATATATATAACTCTAAGTACAATCGAAGTTCCTGTTGAATCGATACTCGGTCTTACCGTTTTAATACTTCTTGTACAATTTGGTACGCTTATGAAGGAGTCAGCAATGGTATTTCAAAAGTTAAGAAAGTCCCTCAATACATAAAATGAAAAGGTGAGGTGATAATGGGTCAACCTACCTTAGCCCTCTCCCTCGAGAAATATGCCTAACTCAGTCTCCATTGATAATCACAAAATACTAGATAGTCTCGAGGCATATTTTAATCCAACCAAATTTTTGCTGATGTCAATTTTCAAGGCTACTTCCCCAACTTTTCCTTTTCGCTTACATCTCATGTGATGGATAATTTCAGAAGTTAAAAGGACATTATCATGAATGGAGTGATGCTCAACAAAAGTTGACTGCTTTTTGGAGATGCATTTCGAAAGGAGAGGTTTAAGCCAATTGGTCAGAACTTTGGAAATAATTTAGTAGAGGACATTATAGAGAGATATTGGCCAAAAATATTTTGTACAAGTGAGGTTTCTAATTTTTGGGATTAGGATGATGATTATAGCATTTACCTCTAGTGGGGAAGAGCTAGTTTCAAGCCAAGTGATGCCAGAGTGAAAAAATTCTTGTCCATAAAGATGCAATTTTTCTAAATGCTGGATTGAGTCAGTTAGGACATGGTGACTTGTTTGAGTTCATCTGAAAAATGGTAGCTTGAAATTCTTCAATTGTAAAGGGTGCCAAAAAAAGGTCATTATTTTAAGGGGAAATACAGGATGAAATATTATTGATAATAGGCATAAAAGCATTACAATTGTTATTAGCTTGAAACAAGTTATTGAAGTAAGAAACAACTACATTTGAAATCTCCTTATGACTATGAACCACAAGACTATCATCACGAAAATAGAGGAAATTTAGTTAGAGGCTTTCCTTGCACCGGCGAAGGAGTGGAAAAATTTGAATTGATGTCACCATCTTCCAAACAAAATGTTTATGCTCTTCGGAAGCAATAAGCTTCTTCCTGGGCTATAAACAAATTCAGCCTATAATTTCTGGAAAAAAAAATTATATTCATAATCTTTGCTTCTACTCTAGAAAACACTTCTCACACTCTTCGGTCCATGCAAAATGTTGGTCCTAACAGGTTAGTTGAGTCAATGGTACCATTATCTTTGAAAATTCCTCTATGAATCTTCTATAGTAACCAACCAACCTACCAAAGCTCCTAATCTATGTAGTCGTCTCCCACTGTAAAACTATTTCCACCTTGGAAGGATCCACTACAATCCCACCCATTGAGATATCATGACCCAAGAACTGCCTCTTTAAGCCAAACTCACACTTAGAGAGTTTAGCATACAATTGTTTCTCCTTCAAGATCCCAACATGATCCTTAGATATTCTTAATGCTCTTCATGAGAATAGGAATAGATAAGAATGTCATCAATGAACACCATAACAAACTTGTTTAAAAAGGTACATAAGATCATATTCATGTAATATGGTTGGAGCATTGATTTCCCTAAAAAGAATAACCACATACTCATAATACCCATACTACATCTGGAAGGTCATCTCAATATATCCCCATCCTTCACTCTAATCTGATGGTATCCCGACCTTAGATCTATCTTTGAGAAAATTGTAGGTCCATGCAACTGATCCATTAAGTCATTCATCCTTGGTAAAGGATATTTCTTCTTAATAGTGAGTTTGCTCAATTGATGATAGTCAACACACAACCATGCACCACCATCCTTTTTCTTGACCAACAATATTGGTGCTCCCTTAGGAGAAACACTTGGTCAGATCATCCTTTTCTTAAGCAATTCCTCAACATGATTTTTCAACTCAACTAGCTCGGTCAGTGCCATCCGATAAGGAGTAATTGGCACTGGTCCCACACATGGGACTAGATTAATTACAAACTCAACTTCTCATCATGAAGGCAAACTAGTCACATCTTCGTGAAAAAATTCAGGAAACTCCTTAACCACATTTCTTGATTGTTCGATGATGGACAATAGAGATAGGGTGGATGGCAATGGTCGTCTGGTCTAGTATTCTTGTCTTCTCAATAGGTTCTCCAATCTTCTGTAATATGGTGAAGCGTCCAATTATGTATGTGACACCCTCTACCCCGACATACATATAAATAAGAAAAACATATAAAAATGTGGAATTAACTAAAATGATTTTATTCAATTAACATAAAAGAGCTCATGTGAGTAAAAGGGTCACATTCACTTTACTATTACCAAATAAAACTTATTAAAAACATATCTGGCTCGGAACAAGGCCGTCAAAGTTTTCAAAAGAAATTTTGTTAAATTAGTGAGGTAAAATAAAATAAAATAACATCATGCAATTAAAATAAAAACTCATCCCCAATGTCACATCCTATTAGAGCATTGTGTCCCAGCATCTTCTAGCACAAGGTTCTTTAAAGTCATCCACCTAGTCATTTGCTCCCATGAACACAAGGTTCAAGATCATCACAGGGTCCAAACACAAATAGCACACAAGGAGTGAGTTATCACATTTCTAAAAAAATACAGATAAACAAAGACATGATCAAAATAAATTATAGAAGTATTTATAACATAGCTCAACTTAATACAATCCATGTCACTTCACCACTTTATCATTTAAAATTCATTATTCAATCATCAATCACATTACACATGAATCACACACTTGGGTCAAGATGTAATAACTCTAATATATTTCATAATAAAAAATTAGCAGGCAGTATGCAACAATTATACTAAGACTCAAGCATATATATGAAGAACCGAACTGGAGCGCTTAGGAGTACATAAGAAGACACACCACAAAATGTGATGTAGCTCTATGTGGAGCTTGTTGGCCATGTCTCTTCTTCATCAATGGAGTCCTTTGCTTCTTGAAGATCAATGGAAGAAAAATGGAGAAGGAGGAAAGGTGATTGGAGATGTCACTTCAAGGAGAAGATGAGTCAAGAACAAGCTCACCACCATAGGAAGCTATGGATAGGAACTTGAAGGTAGGAGAAGATGAATGGAGGGAAAGCGAGAGAAGCGGCACGACATTTATGCATCAAATGAGGTCTAAACTTTGAAGTGTAATTTCTCAAATGATCAAAGTTGAAAAATTGCACACACAAAGGCATCTATTTATAGCCTAAGTGTCACACAAAATTAGAGGGAAATTTGAATTTCTATTCAAATTTCACTTGAATTTAAATTTGTGGAGCCAAATTTGGAGCCAAAATTTCACTAATTATGATTAGTGAATTTCAGCTATGGTTCAGCCCACTAATCCAAGAACAAGTCCAAGATTCTCCACTAAGTGTGCTTAGGTGTCATGAGGTATGTAAAGCATGAAAGACATGCACAAAGTGTGAATATATGATGTGGCAATGGAGTGTAGCAAGCAAATGCTCACCTCCCCCTTTGGCTGGTCTGAAATTTAATAGGATTGGGCTTCTCCCAATTCAGTTAAATTTCTCTCCCCTCACACATATCAAATAATGCACTTAATGCATGTGAAATTACAAAACTACCCCTAATACAAAAACTAGTCTAGGTGCCTTAAAATACAAGGGCTGAAAAATCCTACATTACTAGGGTACCCTGCCTATACTATGGAGCCCTAAATACAAGGCCCAAAAATAATGAAACTCTAATCTAATATGTACAAAGATAATTGGGCTCATACTTAGCCCATGGGCCCAAAATCTACCCTAAGGCTCATGAGAACCCTAGGACCTTCTCCTGCATCTCTGGTCCAGTCTTCTTGGAGTCTCCTAGCCATGGCTCTCGTGATGGGTCCGCTCCTGGGAGGATTGCATCAAAATGGGTATGTCAAGTCACTTTCACTAAGTAAAATCATAAGGTGACCAATCAGGGTCACTCTATTTTGCGAAAATGCTCCAACCATATGGGATCAACATAGGCTTAAAGGAACATTCAAACCGAGTGTCTTTACCCGCAAGGCCTAGACTCTGAAGAATCCGTTAGGACCTCACCTTCCTGATTCAGGTTCAACCCCTAAAATAATTTTTGCACGCAGACACTGCTCGTGAATTATACAATACCCACGACCTCACACTCGTGTTTCAAACACATTTAACACATTGTGCTACAATTTAACACTTTAGGTTCATAACTAGGAATCTTATATCTTCCCTTTAACATTGTACATAAACACTTTTCTCAAGATAAACACCAGTCAGGTTATTATATAATTCACAGCGCACAACATAAGTATTGTCACATCAAGTGTTAACCACAATCAAATTTCATGTCCACAATTTTAACATCTCACAATGTCACAATCCATCATCACATGCTTACGTGTATCTCTCAAATTAAAACATGTTCAACTTTGCACTTATACTCCATCTCAATAACAATGTTATAATCTCAAAGCAACATGTTATTCCATAATTCATCACATATTCAATTTATCACTTATACACAATTTCATGATCCCAATATAACTATTTATCATGCTAATGTTATCCAAAACACAAATAAATTATACAAAAATGTTTCTCACAACACGGGAAGTAAAACCCCTCAAACAATTTTACATAATCATACAGGAAGAATTACAATACAATAAATATCCCAAAATAAATCCCAATTTGATCCTCTAACGACCCCTACACATGTTCATTTTAACCCCAACTGCGATAAACTCATCCCTTACCTCTAAGTGGGCTCACGAGTGTAGTCTAATAGTGATAGTGTCATCTCTAGCAGTTTCGTGAGACTCCTTAAGTTTTTTCTCTGATTGTTCTGTTAGGATTTCAAAGCGTTACAGAGAAAGAGAAGAGATTGTAGCATCCATTTCACTATCAACGTGCGAGACTAATTTATCTCTACCAAACCACTGTAACATAAATCAAACCGGTGAGAGTGTGAGAGAATGAGGTCCAAAAGTGGTGTCCCAATTTCACAATGATCCAACGGTTAACAATTCCATGATCGTAGTTTTGCTAGGACATATTTGAGTATATGCTGGAAAAGAGAAAGCTCAGTGCGGGAGATATTTCTTTTACCATAATAATTAACTAAACAGTAACAATAGTGGGTGTGTGAGGAAATAAGTTCCGAACATCATGCTCAAATTTCACAATGATCCAACGGTTAACGAGTTCAAGATCGTCGTTTTACTAAGATAGGTTTGAGTGTATGTGGGGAAAAGAGAGGGTTTTGGGAAAAGGAGAAGGAAAAACAGATTTGAGAGGAAGAGAGAGCATACAGACGTGTCATAAATGTAAAAAGTAACATATTATGTTTCTGTTTATAGCTAGGGTACCCTGTGCCTATTATTTATCCTATTTTTCTTTATTTTATCATTTTATATATGGTAAATAGCCATTTTTTTCCCTGAATATGTTATTCGCTAACAAAGGAGTCCCTGGAAG
Organism: Glycine soja; assembly: GCF_004193775.1. Lineage (NCBI taxonomy): Eukaryota > Viridiplantae > Streptophyta > Magnoliopsida > Fabales > Fabaceae > Glycine > Glycine soja. Next base: position 32,065,420 of record NC_041005.1, read on the forward strand.
ATGAAAATATAAACTTTAGTCTCCGAAAGTGTAAAAAGTGCGACAAATATATCCTGCCGTTAACTTCCGTATGTTACTGTTAATAAAATAGCCTATATGACACAGATGGACGAATTTGTCACTAAAATGATTGTCAACGTGGTCATCTCTAATTGCCAGCGTAGAGACATATTTGTCATATAATATTTTTTTGACCTTTTGTCTTCCCACTCCACTAACAAATGTGTCCCTGAAAAATGAAAATACAAAATTTAGTCACCGAAAGTGTAAAAAGTGCAACAAATATATCCAAACGTTAATAATAGATTGTGACTAATTATTATAATTTTGAAAAATTTAGAATGATTGGAACATAAGTTTGGGAGAGCATTATCACACTGATAAGTGTCTGTTTCCGTTATATAATTTTTAAGCTTCATCAACTGTTGAGACATGCATAAAATATTACCAATGGAAGTGAATTTTTATTGCTTTGACGAATTCTTCTTACTTTTCTTCAACTACAAAAAAAAAATAATCCTTTGGTTGTTAACTCTTGAATAAATGCTATCAACACAGAAGAAAAAAATATTTTTTTTTATTGTAAAACGATAAGAAAATCATTGTTTCTATTTAATTTTATTTAATTTTTTTTATAAATTTTCGTAATAAAATATGAATAGAGTATATGCAATGACATCAAATTACAAATTATAATAAAAGTTTGTTGATTTTTAAATTATTTTTTTAAATCATCCACAATTATTTTTTATTCACCAATCATTTAAAAAATCATAGCCTTAAAAAATCATACAAATTAAAAGTGTCATTGAAATTGCAATTTTTCCTAAAAGTCATTCACGGATCTAATTTAAATATAATGCTTTACAATAAATTTTTTTTACTTGAACCTTTCACCAAGCATGAGAGTGTAAAAAAAATATTTATAGGTTATAAAACGAGTATTCTTTTTTCTTTTAGACTCAATTTAATTTACAAGTTTGTAAAAAAATTGTCACAATCATTATAAATTTTTTCAAAATATAATAATTAGTCACAATCTACTATTAACGTTTGGGTATATTTGTCGCACTTTTTACACTTTTGGGGACTAAATTTTATATTTTCATCTTTTAGGGATGCATTTGTCAGCGGAGTGGAAAGACGAAAAGTAAAAAAAATATTATATGGCAAATATGTCATTATGCTAGCAATTAGAAATGGTCACGTTAACAATTATTCTAGTGACAAATTTGTCCATCTATGCCACGTAGACTATTTTATTAACGGTGATGGGCGGAAGTTAACAACCAGATATATTTGTCCAACTTTTTAGACTTTCGGGAACTAAATTTTGTATTTTCATCTTTTAGGGGCACATTTGTCAGCGAATTATACATTCAGGGACAAAAGTGACTATTTACCTTTTTATATAAAGAAAATCTATTTTAGTCCCTATCAAATGAATGAATAAAATCTATTTCTTTTCTAAAAATATATATTTATTTTATTTACCTTAAAACTATTATTTTAATTAATAAAACTATTTCTCTTATTTATTTAATTACAAAAAAATTCATTATTTTCCTAAAATTCTATTTATTTTAAAATTTATTTTATGAAAAATAGGATGTTACAATTCCACCCCCCTTAAAAGAAGTTTTGTCCTTGAAACTTCGCCGAAAGATCGAGAAGAAAGGAATTACACATCTGGTTCCCAATACCAAACTATGTGCCTAGTTGAAGCGTTTTTCAGTGACTTCGACCACAAGACTCATATGCATTTACCGACTAAGTCTGGCGATTCTCGCTTCCTCAATAATAGTATTTCATAAGTCAAGGTTTCTCATGAGAGTGATATCTCGACGATAATAGAATGTGAATGACTTACTATTTGGAGTTGGATAATATCATAGGAGACACTAATGACAATCTGAAATAAACAAACAAACACAAGGAAACACGATTGACCATGTAATGACCTACCTCGTCGCTACGATATCACCACTCTAAACCATGAAAATTTCAATTTTTAATTGAAAATTCCATTGATTTGCTTATGAAAAATGAAAGTAAATTTTTCACGATATACATTCACCAAACAACGCACCATTACTTAAATGAATACATACATACATACATATATATATATATATATATATATATATATAGAGAGAGAGAGAGAGAGAGAGAGAGAGAGAGTAACTCAGTACACATCATTCACATAATGGAAAGTAAACTTGTTCATATATATACCTAAATATGTGATTTACATCCTCAATTCAAAAAAGAATTGTGGAGCCAACTATGGAGGAGTTGATTAACAAAACACAACTCTCTCCCAAAATAATCTCAACGTCATCACGTCGACTTGGCGGCTCCACAAAAAGAATCTCACTTCACGTACTCTATTGTTATCATTTTGTTTCCACAAACAAAGGTTCACGATTATCACAGGTACCAACCACATGGTATGAAATTGCGAGAGGTTAGTTTATTATAAAAGAAATTAATACAAAAATCAAATAACCATAATTAGTAAGAAAAAAATTAACAAATACCATAAGCATACACAAATATCAATTATTCCAACATACACTCAACAAGTAGTCATCCTCCATCCATAATTCCAATCAATCATACTCAGTATGATGCATGCACCTGACCTCAACTCTCAAATGCAACGTGGTACCATTCATCAAGGAAATAGCCTAAGCGTGTCCACACAACACTCTCACTTAGGAAAACTAGGCAGTAAGTATCGAGGTCACCCTGTCGTTCATAGACAACCCCCCCCCCCCCACGGTGATCAACGTGAGTCTCAAAGGAGTTCCAAACCGAGTGACATGCCCCCAAGTACAAGTATTCCTCCTAATGAGAAACTACAAGTACTTATTGACAAAATTTATACTATTTCCATACAATATGTAGTATGAAACATGGATACCATCAATACACTGATCATGGATGATTAAAGATTCTAAGCCACCCCCTCTAGAGATGCTTAAAACTCTTTAACCACTCTATTTCCCTCAGCAGGGATATCCAACAAGGTCACTGCACCCCCCATGTACATACACAACATACATCATCATAATGACATTTTCAACATCATCAACATGTCATCTCAATGTCATTATTAACATCAACATTGTCTCATCTCAGTGTCATTTCTCAACATCAACATCATCTCATCTCAATGACATTATCAACAACAACAACATCATCTCATATTAACATAATCATCAGTAACAACATCATCTCATATCAACATAATCATCAATAGTGACATCATCTCATATCAATATTATCATAAACACCAACATAGTCTCGTATCAATTATTATCAATATCATCTTCAATAACAACATCATTCTCTATATCAACATTATCATAAATATCAACGTCACCTTATATCAATTAATGTCATCAATAACAATATCATTAGTAAGTCACATTCCGCATATGCATACATATATAGTTCATGCCTGAGATTCACACTCATCAGGTCTTCAGACAACACAAGTCTAATAAAAACTATAATGTCATTTATCAATAATAAACGTATTGCATCCCATTAGTAAAAAACATTGTTTTCTTAAAAACCAGCATGCAACAGGGACAAACATATATCCCCATAGTTCGGTTCCCTGACCCCAACTATGGTATTAATAGCCATAAATCATAATGAACTCCCCTCACCTATCGTGAGCTCTACGACAGTTCCTCTTTGTGTCGCTCAGAGACTTCTCTCATTCACGTTCGTCTGTCCAAATGCAAGGTTCTATATACCAAATTGAAGGAAATTTAGTATAGATTTTAGGAATAAAGTTAATGACAACATTCGGGGTTAATTACCCTTGTCAAAACATAAAGGGCTAAAGGGGTTTTTTGGATTCTATGAAAAGGAGATGTCATTTTAAAATTTCGATCACGCCAATGTGACTGGGGTTCAGTGAAGGTCACAAAAATAACATCAATTTTATAAAAAGATAACTTTTACAATGTCTCATTTTTAAGGGTTTTTCTGAGTAAGTGTAAAAGCTGTTGGATCAAGTGGCCTCGGAATAATTAAGAAGGGGGGTTGAATTAATTATTAATGAACCTTTACTAATTAAAATTTACCCTTCTTAGGCTTTTACAATGTTGTTAAGAAAATAAAGAACAGAAATATAAACTTAACTAAAAGTAAAAGCGTTAATTAAAGTGCATAGCGGAAAATAAAGAGTGTAGGGAAAAAGAAGACAAACACAAGAGTTTTATACTGGTTCGGCAACAACCTGTGCCTACATCCAGTCCCCAAGCAACCTGCGGTCCTTGAGATTTCTTTTCAACCTTGTAAAAGCCTTTACAAGAAAAGATCCACAAGGGATGTACCCTCCCTTGTTCTCTTTGAACAACCTAGTGGATGTACCCTCCACTAGAACTGATCCACAAGAGATGTACCCTCTCTTATTCTCAGTCACAATGACCCAAGTAGATGTACCCTCTACTTGTACCACAAAGGATGTACCCTTCAATGTGTTAAGACAAAGTTCTCAGGCGATTAGTCCTTCGAAACTTTGTCGAGGGGGAAACAAAAGAATTATCAGACTGTGTTGTTTTGAATTCTTTGACAAGAGAGAAGGGAGACACAAAAGAATTCAGGCGGTTAGTCCTTCGTTCTTTTGGAAAAGGGAGAAGAGAGACACAAAAAGAATTCAGGCAGTTAGTCCTTGGCGAATTCTTTTTGGCAAAGGGACGACAACCTTTAATCGTGTGCGCAAAATCGTGACTTCTATATTTTTTATTTTCCCCTTTTTTATGTTTTTTTAATTTTTGGGGTCGACTTGAGTGTAGCCCTTGCTCCTACGTATCCTCAAGTGCGATAATAAACTCAGACCTACGTAGTTCTTTAAAAGCGACAAAAACAAAAGAGACCGTTAAGGCGTTGGACCTTGAATGGATTCAAGCGACTTTTACGGATAAAAACTCAATTGCATGTTTATTTTATCTTGGTTTCACTTATTAAATTTCAAATTCATTAAAAGATGATTTGTGATGTAAATGATTGGTCAAAACTCACTTTACAAGAAGATAAGAGATTACAGATGGTAGAAGAATGAGATGAAGATGTACAAAGCAACAAAGAGGACCCCTAAGGGTGCACAAATTGTATCCAAATACTTAAAATAAATACTAACCAGATGAAAGACAAAGAACACCGAATGAAGAACAATGTAGAAGTTGATTACGGTCACGATTCGGTAGCGCCTTGACCTCGTTTTTCTCTTCTTTCTTCTTCTTCTCTTCAAATTTCACTAAATCCTTTCAACGTTTGAAAGCTGAACCCTTTCTTCAGCCCCCCCCCCCCCCCTCATGCCTATTTATAGGAAATGAGGGGACTTGGTTGATCTGTAGCTCGCCCAGGCGAGCTCCAGCTCGCCTAGGTGAGCTGTTGCTTCAACCTGAAGTAACCTTGCTCGCCTAGGCGAGCTGGTTACTTCACCCCTAAGCTATTTGGGGGCCTAGGTGAGCCGGAGGCTAGCCTGGGTGAGCTAGGTTTCAGAAAAAGCTTTAAAATGACCCTTTTGCCCTCCCTTTTGGGTATTTTCCGCATTCTTTACTGAAACGTCGAAGAATCTTTCGTATTGCGCGACAACTAGTGTCGAACAGCTCAATTCGGCGAGCCAGAATCAAAACGTTAGCGAATGATAGTTCCAGGACGAAATTAGGGTCTGACACCTGGCTTACTACATTTGTAACAAGTGATCTGAGTTGAGAAAGTAGTGGGTTTGCTACCACTACCACCAGCAAACCACATAGCAACAGTCGTTTGATTGTTGGGGCGGTTACCATATTGCTTAGGAGGGGTCAGGTAGGGTTTTCCCTGATGTTGAGGTCCATTCTTTTTGTTCTTCATTGGGCCTATACTCCTATAATAGGTCGCCCTGTCTCGAGAGTCTTCATCCCAAATGCGGCACATGTTAACCAAGAGTGGAAATTAACGAACACCTTGGTAATTCAGAGCTTGCTTCACTTTAGGTCAGAAACCGTTCAGAAACTTCACACATTTGAAACTTTCACCATCTCTTCCTTGATAATGGGGAAAGTACCTCATCGGCTCCTTAAACTTAGTTGCATATTCAGCCACAGTCATGTTCCCCTTCTTGAGCTCCATGAACTCCATCTCTTTCTTGTTCCTAACTTCCTCAAGAAAGTATTTCTCTAGAAATACCCTCTTGAAGACATCCTAGGTCACAACTTGACCTTCAGCCTCTAAGCATTGATGAGTATTCTCCCACCAATACTCAGCTTCTTCCACCAGAGTATATGTACCAAAAGCAACTTTTTGCCCCTCCGAACATGTCATCACTTGAAATATTTTCTCAATTTCCCTTATCCAATTATGAGCACCATCAGGGTTGTATCCTCCATTGAAAGCAGGAGGATTGTTTTGTTGGAAACGGCCCAACCCTTGGTACTCTACAACTCCAGCAGCTTCTCCCCTATTTTGATTCCCTATAGCCTGAGTTAAGGCTTGGAGAGCATCAGTTATCGCACGATCATTCTGTCCAGCCATCACTCCCTATACACACCAAGAAGTGAGACATGGAAAGAATACACACAAGAAAAAGAACAGAACAAAATCACACCCATCTCAAGTCCATACTTGATTACTTTTGAGAGTTGATGCCTCGAGAAATTGTTCCTCTAAACTAGTTGTTGGTCGTCTTTTACGACTAACTTTTGTATAGAAAAGTTTTATAAAATTTATATCTTTTCCCCAATTTATGGTTCTTTCTGTAGGTTTGTACATATTTTTAGCTAAATTTAGTTTTTATGCAGTAGGTACACCCTTCAATGAGCATTAATGAGTTTTCAACTTCAATTTCAAGTGAAAAAGATGAAGAAATAGAAGGTTGTTGCAGCTGGTGTTTCGCTAAGAGAGACCAATGCGCTTAGCGAGTATCATCCGCTAAGCGAGGCATCATCTCGCTTAGCGAGTCAAGGGAATCAAGAAGAGAATCTGCCACGCAAGCACATGCTCAGCGCGCCATCAGCTCGCCCAGCGAGTCATTTGTCTCTTCTCGTGCTAAGCGCGCCTAGCTCGCTAAGCTAAAAGTCATTTACTCGCGCTTAGCACGAGAATGGCACTAAGCGTGCCTTCGAGGACAGAAAGCCCTTAAAAGCTTAAGTTGGCAAAAAAGGAAGGAGCCTTTGGAGGAAAGCAAGAGAGCTTTGGCAGAGAGAACAATTGTGCATACGTGAAAGAGGCAAGGGAGCACCAAAAACCCTAGCTTTCAGAAGGATCTTAGGTTTTAGGGTAATTTGTAGGTTCCTAGAGGTGGAGGAGACATCCCCTCAGTTGTGTAATCTGTATTTTGCTTTCTAAAACCCCTTGTGTAGCTAAAAGGTGATACCTTGCCATGGAAGGCTAAATCTTTTGTTGTGTAACTCTATTGAGTCTTGATGTAAATATTTTTTACTATCTATTTGATGTTGTTTTGTTGTGTTCATTGTTTCTATCTGCATTTAATTATTGCATGCCTTTGGAATGATCACCCATTTGTGTGTAAAGTTAGGATTTTTAGCATTGGAAAATGTTTCTAATCCTTAGAACTGGATAGAGCAGGGCTAGATAACTACATTGCTAGACATAGAGTGCAGGGTTTTAGTTTTAGTTATGTTGTGACCTTAATGTTGTTCGGTTAGGCTAAGTTCGACGAGGGATCCGAGAACGAGGTTTAATTAGAATTAGCCCATGCATGCGAGACATCGATGTTTAGGAGTTTTGTCCTCAGCATAGAACACAGGAACAACACTAGATAGAGAAAAACCCTTAATTGCGTCAAGTAACTCAGTAGAAGGACCCAACGTTTTTATCTTTGGTTTATCTTTGGTTTATCTTTAGCTTTTAGATAGTTAATTCTGTAGTTATCTTTAGACTTGTTAATATATCTTTTGTTAAATTTCAATCCGTGCTTTTATTATACAATGTCTGCCAATTGAATGATAACTTCACTAAATGAAACAAGTTCCCTGAGTTTGATACATGGTTTCTTACCATTTTATATTACTTGATCGACTCGATACACTTGTCGATAAGAATTTCATAGTCGTACTAGAGATCCGAACACTAGTCCTCTCTCGAGGCATTAGCACTCATTTTCCATCCTTTGTATTTCTTGATCGCTTGCCATATCATCCCATTGCACTTCACAAATTATACAGATGGCCAGTCTGATAACTCATGACACGACATTGAAACTCATGGTGTAGCAGACATCAGGTGAACAAACATGTTATGACTATAACAATCAAATCTCTATAACTCATGGAAACACAACAAGGTGAGTAAGTTCCAAATGCAAACAACAAACATCAAGCATTCAACGAGACAACCACAAAATGCACGGAAAAATATAACAGACTCACAACTCACAATTCATTGGCCGAAAAGGTTCGACTGGCTCTGATACTACTAATGTAACAACCCGCCTCGTCGCTACGATATCTCCACTCGAAACCGTGAAAATTTCAAGTTTTAATTGAAAACTCCATTAATTTGCTTATGAAAAATGAAAGTAAATTTTTCACGATATACATTCACCAAACAACGCATCATAACTTAAATGAATACATATATATAGGTATAGTAACTCAGTACACATCATTCACATAATGGAAAGTAAATTTGTTCATACATATACCTAAATCTGTGATTTACATCCTTAACTCAAAAAAGAATTATGGAACCAGCTACGGAGGAGTTGATTAACAAAACACAACTCTCTCCTAAAATAATCCCAACGTCATCACGTCGGCTTGGCAACTCCATAAAAGAATCTCACTTCACGTACTTTACTGTTATCATTTTGCTCACACAAACAAAGGTTTGCGATCATCACAGGTACCAACCACACGGTACAAAAATTGTGAGGGGTAAGTTTATTATAAAAGAAATTAATACAAAAATCAAATAACCATAATTAGTCAGAAAAAAATTAACAAATACCATAAGCATACACAAACATCCATTAGTCCAACATACACTCAACAAGTAGTCATCATCCATCCATAATTCCAATCAATCATACACAATATGATGCATGCACCTGACCTCAACTCTCAAATGCAATGTGGTACCATTCATCAAGGAAATAGCCTAAGCATTTCCACATGACACTCTCACTTAGGAAAAGTAGATAGTAAGTGTCAAGGTTACCCTGTCATGCACAGGTAACTCCCCCCGCCCCCACGGTGATTAGCCTGAGTCTCAAGGGAGTTCCAAATCGAATGACATGCCCCCAAGTACAAGTATTCCTCTTCATGAGAAACCGTACTTACTGACAAAATTTATCCTATTTTCATGCAATATGAAGTAATAAACATGGGCACCATCAATTCACTTACCGTGGATAATTAAATATTCTAAGCCACCCCCCTCTAGAAATGCTTAAAATTCTTTAACCACTCTATTTCCCCCCCACCAGAGATATCCAACAAGATACACAACATACATCATCGCAATGACATTTTCAAAATTATCAACATCTCATCTCAATGTCATTATCAACATCAACATTGTCTCATCTCAATGTCATTTCTCAACATCAACATCATCTCATCTCAATGACATTATCAACAACAACAACATCATCTCATATTAACATAATCATCAGTAACAACATCATCTCATATTAACATAATCATCAATAACGATAACATCTCATATCAATATTATCATAAACACCAACATAGTCTCGTATCAATTATTATCAATATCATCTTCAATAACAACATCATTCTCTACATCAACATTATTATAAACATCAACGTCACCTCATATCAATTAATGTCATCAATAACAATATCATCAGTAAGTCACATTCCGCATATTCATACATGTATAGTTCATGCCTGAGATTCATACTCCCCAGGTTTTCAGACAACATAAGTCTAATAAAAATAATAATTTCATTTATCAATAATACACGTATTGCATCCCATTAGTAAAAAACATTGTTTTCTTGAAAACCAACAAGCAACAGGGACAAACATAAATCCCCAAAGTTAGGTTCCCTGACCCCAACTATGATATTAAAAGTCATAAATTATAAAAAACTCCTCCCACCTATCGTGAGCTCTACGTCAGTTCCTCTTTGCGTCACTCAGAGACATCTCTCGTTTACGTTCATTTGTCCAAACGCAAGTTCTATATACCAAATTGAACGAAATTTAGTATAGATTTTAGGAATAAGGTTAATGACAACATTCAGGATTAATTATCCTTTTAAAAACATAATGGGCTAAAGGGGTTTTTCGGATTCTACGAAAAGGAGATGTCATTTAAAAATTCCGATCATGCCAATGTGACCTGAGTTCAGTGAAGGTAACGAAAATAACATCAATTTTATAAAAAGATAACTTTTACAACGTCTCATTTTCAAGGGTTTTTCCAAGGAAGTAAAAACACCCTATTACAGTACCCAAAACACAAGAGACACTAAGAGAAACTCAAACTAACTATGAGAAAGGCTTAAAAGTAAAGATTACCTAAGAGAAGCTACAAAAGGAAGGATTGAGGGAATTTTCTCCACCGAATCCTTGAGGTGGATTCTGAGGATTCCACTTCGATTAAAACATTCCTCTTGGTGTGGGGGTTCGGCGGCAAGCAACGACGACTCGAGGTGGCGATCGGTAGTCGTGGGTGGTGGAGAAGAAGGTGTTTAGGTTTGGGTGGGCATTTGGAGAGGAGGAGAGTGAAAAAAATCATGTTTTTCACGCTAAAGAATGTATTTACAATCTACAGATCTCGCTTAACGAGCTCATCTAGCTAAGAAGGAGCCCATTTTTCGCGCTTAGTGTGACAATTCGCACTGAGCGCAACTCCCTTTGCGCTAAGTGCGACAATTCTCGCTCAGTGCAATTCCCTCTCGGGTTGGAATTGCGCTTAGCTCCCTTCTTGCGCTATGCGAGAGATACAAAATTGTTATTTTCAAAATCCCAAAAGTAAAACTATGGGGATTTGTTTTAGGAACCTCCAGCCAAAATTTGAAGACGGTCCAACGGTTAAAGAATCCAGGATCTCAATGTTACTGGAATAGGTTTAGGTAAAATTTGAAATCTCATAATTTCAACTTAGCTCAATAAAACTCCACATAACTCAACATCCACATCAAGAAAATCACACATGACTAATTCAAGCCATACCTCAACTCATTCAAGTCAACCATATAGTCAAATAACACGATAAATACAATTAAACATCGATTTATAATTAGCAATATTTCAGGGCATTATAGACCACATGACCAACTCTTTCTCAAAAATGAGACAATTCAAGAAAAGAGGTATACATTTCGAGACTTCAACGCTCTACCAATCCTAGTCGACATGTGACTCTCGAGAATACATGATTTACCTACCTTTGGATCTAGGTCTTTTCCCTCAACATGATCTTCCCCACTTTGGCACACAACAAAAAAAACGTAATTGTGAATAAAAAAAGTAACAATACAATGAAGTTTTGGGTCTAGAAGCTCTATCTAACTCACTTTGAACCCTGCTAACAAACCTCTCTTATAGGAATTAACAACTATAACATAATAATCGAAAAACAACTGTAACAGGTAAAAACAATTACAACACAAAACACTATTAATGAACCATCTAACAAACTAACTAATACACTAGAGGATACATTAGAAGATACCATTAGACACTCTACTGGATAAAAGACAGATCCTAGCATAAAGAGCTAGATTGGACGCTATAGGCAGCATCATCCAGTCACCTCTTTTAGTGTTGTCCACTCTTCCTTCTTCCAACAGCTCCTGAAGCTTCTAATCCTCAACAACCTCAAGTGCAAGATGAACCTGCTAATGATATTGAGAGGTTTTTCAACAAGTATGTTGAGGTTAGGTATTATGCCAATCTTTAGAGGGAAATCTATACTAAGAGAAGTATAGAGCTCAAAAAGGATATTTTCCTAGGAGCAACAAGTTTTTGAGGATAGAGGATGGAACCAGCTGATGAAACTAGGGGTTTGCAGTAAAACCCCTAGTTAGGGAGTTTTACGTGAATGTTGTACTTAATGATGGTTACACAAAGAGGAGAGCTTGGGTGAGGAATCATTTTGTTAAATATGATGTTAACTCCATTAATAGTATGTTAGGCTTAACATTGTAGCTGAGAAAAAGGCAGCAATCTGGTTATATGGAGTGGCTCAATGTCTTACTAGATTGTAAGAGGTATAATAAATAAGAGGATTTTTGCGTAGTTATATGATATAAGTACCATTATACTCTTTATGGTAAGGAATAATTTGCGTCAAGTGTTACTATAATGCTATTGCGAATTATAAATATCCTATAATTCATCAAGGGGTTTAGTTCAATTGATTAAACATGATGCGTGTGTATTGTAAATCCCTGATACTATCTTTGATTTCTATAGTTAAACATAACTCAATTAGTATTCGATCCAGAGTGTGTCAAGCCAAGTATCACTCGACTGACAAAGTTTTGACTATCACCTAGTCTAAAGCCCTCGTTTGAGGTTATTTGGAGACTGAATAGTACAATGTATATATAAAGTTTAAGTTACATTTTATGACTGAAATTAAATTAATATCACTTTTTATTGGATCAACATATCAATGTCACAAATATATTTGTGGTAGACTAAAGCGAGTATTTGTTTTAAAATATATTCATTAACTGATAAATTAAAATGGACAGAAAATATATAAGACTAATCTTAGCGCAAAGTACCAACCTTTTTAGATGAATTGGAAAACCATGGTGTCTTTATTGTTTGTTTAAAGATCGTGGAACGTTACTCACACTTGACCCACTAAACGAAATGATTGGCAAAAGGGTTAACGTTACCCTCATAAGGGGAATGTATGTCCATAAAGATGAAAATGATTATGGGATCCATGGACCTCACCATAACAGACAAAGATTAATTGATTATCTTTCAAAGCTGTACTTATAAGGCTTTCAAGATCAAATATCATAAGTACTTTACGTAAGATTATCGGAGATATCTTTTAGATCCCACAGGATATGGTTTGAATTCTAATTTGTCTTTTTAATTAAGAAAGGATCACTAAATTTGCAAGGGTAAAACCATGTACTCATGATTCATTATTAACCACTTTTTAGACTACTTTTCTTGTGTTCTGTTCAAACATTAGTAAAATCATCATAAAAATCGCGTTCGTACCTTTATTCATTTTCCTTTTCACCGACATTCCCTTTGCCATAGATACAAGACGGAGAAGGATCGTACTGCCCAAGTTATGAAAATTTCTTAGAACTGACTGAGATGCAGTTTGTCTACAAATAGACTTTGAATTTGGTGGTAGCCTTCTTTTGTTTAAGCATTTTTTTAACAAGCAGTCGTATTTAAAAGTTATTTGAGTCTCAAATAATATATTTATCTAATTTAATATGTACGAGTAAGAGATATCAATATGTTCCATGCCTCCTAAGCTTAATATGGACGAGAGATATCACATGCTTCGGACTTAACTAAGGTCTAGCCCAAATCAATTTTTGGGCTGAAATTCAACATATAAGGGACTTCACGTTGACCTCGTGTAATGTTATTTAGGAGAGAATCCTAATTGACTGTTGGAGTATTTTTATATTTTCATAAAAGAAAAAAATCCACTTATTTTCAGAAAAAAAAAATAAATGTAATTCTTTAACTGTTCTCCAATAACCATTGTTTACATTTTTCAATTAAAGAAAAAGCATCATAACACATCATAAATTTTATTTAACTTTTATCCTTTCCTTCTACATCTTGGCTGGTCAAGTGATAAACAAATTACCATTCTCACAACCCATATTTTCCCAAGTCTTTAAATTGTTCGTGCCTTGAAACAAAAATCAATTTAATAGATTTTTCTTGTACGGAATGGAACTTAATTTGTCTTACACAAGGCATGGAAATACATTAAATTCAAAAAGTGACGAATTTTCTATGTGATGTCACTTGCATTGACTACCTAGCTAGATTGACTGATTTCCTCTCTGATATAAAATCAATTGCTGCAGAAGTTTGGTAATGGAAACCTGCAGAAACTGGTTATGGCAGAGCTGTGAAGACCAAACCATTGCTCTGAGACACGCATAGCAACCAGTATATGTCTATCTGAGAAAGCCGCTGTTTCCCAGGACATGTTAGCTCCTGTATGTACCAACCATCTTAAGTACATTTGTATATAAATAAATTTAAAGAAGCTATCTAAAGTATATTTGGAAACTACTGAGTGTTTTTTATTTTTATCAACAAATATTAGATGTTAATTTTGTTAGAATGTGACAAAGATGTAAGAATTAATGTCTTATATGAGAGACATGTAACTTATGTAAGAACTAATAAGTAAATAATTAACGATTAAGGGTTAAATTGTAATTGGACTTAATAGGAGAAGTTTCTAGAACTAACTGCTTCTTGATGGGAGTAGTGGTTATAAAAGGGGCTTAATACCCACTAACGTGAAATAAGGTCCCCTTCTTGATCAGAAAAGTGTTCTCTCTCACCCATAGCCATCACGAACGGAGAGAGACAGAAAAGAAAGGCCCAAGGAAGTGAAATCTTATTTCTCTCCTCTTTTAAGGAAATTAAAGTACACCGGAGAGAAGTCTTCCTATGGAGAAAGGTACGCATTATTATCTGTTTATCTATTGTTTGTGAGAATCATAGGTTTTAAGATCTTCATGGTTTTCTATAATTGATAGTTTAGAAAACCCCTTAAGAATATTTACATGTGGTATCAGAGCATGTGTTATGAAATTTATGATTCTCCAAGAATGATTTAATTTCTCCCAATTATGCATAAACCCTAATTATGAAATTTAGAGATAATTTAGTTTCTCTCAATTATGTATGAACCCTAATTATGAAATTTAGGGATAATTTAATTTCTCCCAATTATGCATAAATCCTAATTATGAAATTTAGGAATTTTATTTTCCGCTGCATGTATTGTTTTATTGGCAATATTTTATTATTGTTGAATACCAATTTTTGGAGAAAGATTATTTGAAAACTTATGATTATCGGAGAAAAAGCTACACGACATGTATATATTAAATTTGGAGAAAGTTCTACTTCTAATGGTGAAAGAAAGGAAGCATGCCATTAACGTAAAGATTCAATTCCAATTTTGAAAAGCTGCAGGTACGTTTATGGTAGGGAAGAATAAGAAATTTTGGAAATTGCTATTTGCAACCCATTTTGCTATTTCCAGTCTCACTTGTCTTTTTTTTTGGAAATTATTATTAAACGTAATTAAAGGATTGAAAGTTTATATCCTGTAATTAAATTAACGTGAATGCTTTTGAAATTATTGGTAGCAGTAAATATATGTATATGCTACATATTTGCTTGAACATGTTTGAATGCAAAAACACAAATAAATGCAAATATTATTTTATGGTCTAGAATGAAATTAATAGAATGACTATGAATTGTTAATAGCAATAAGTATGTGCAGGCCATATATATTTGATTGGAATTAAATGTATGTTGAATTTGTTAGTCACCAAAGTGGCCAAATTTGTAAGGTTATTTAATTCCAACTTAATGATTATTCCAATTACTCATAGAATAATGGATGCTAAATTATATGATTATTGGTTTATGGGTAATTGAAATTCATTTTTATAAGGCATTTATGGATCGCCCAAAGGTTGATTAGTTGTTCTTATAATTAATGAATATAATTGTAGGCAATTTGTGTGTATCATTAGTTTTATTTATATGCCCAAAGGAAATAGATACTACAAATGGGTGCATATTTAATTGCCGAATAATGTTAAAATTTTATTAGCCTCATTATATTTGTATGTTGTATGTTGGTGTATCACCCAAAGGAGAACATCAATATACATTGTTCGTTATCTGAATGAATCATATGTGTGACATGTATTTTATGTCTCAAAACACTTATGTGAATTTTATTATGTAATACATGTTTTGAATTCATTGGATTCTTATGTATCATCTGAGCCAATTTTAATGGGCTTAACTTCTCTGACTAAAATGAGCAAGTCCATTTTCACCTCGGTGTTTTGGATCATGATCTTGCTATGTTGGAAGAGAAGTTTGTTACTATTATTGATGTTAGTAGCAATGAAGAGAAAGTTCATTATAAAACTTGGGAAAGATCTAACAGACTCAGCCTAATGTTGATGAGAATGATTGTTGCAGACAGTGTTAAGACAACTCTCCCTAAAATCGAAAGTGCTAAAAAGTTTATGTGATTAGTGGGAGAGCGCTCTCAAACAGCTGATAAGTCTGTTGCTGGGACATTAATGAGTACATTGACCACCATGAAGTTTGATGGTTCACGTACTATGTATGAACATGTCATTGAGATGACAAACATTGCAGCAAGACTTAAGACCTTGGGAATATAATGGCTGTGAATGAGAACTTTCTTGTTCAGTTTATTCTAAACTCATTATCGTCTGAGTTTGGCCTGTTCTAAATGAACTATAATACCATGAAAGATAAATGGAATGTGCATGAATTGCACAGTATGTTAGTTCAGGAAGAAACGAGGCTTAAGAATCAAGGAAGTCACTTAGTCCATTATGTTATCCACCAAGGGAATCAAGGAGCTTGAAAAGAAATTCATGAAGAAGCATGATAAAGGCAAAGGGTCATTAAAGAACAATGACGACTCTTTGCAAATCCAGAAGAAAGGTATCAAAGGGAAATAATTGTCAATTTTGTGAAATTAAGACATTTCCAAAAGGATTGCCTAAAGTGTAAGTCTTGGTTCGAAAAGAATGGTGAGCTTAATGCTCATGTATGTTTTGAATCAAACTTAACTGTAGTTTCCCATGATACATGATGAATTAATTTTGGATTTATGACTCATGTTTCTAACATTATGTAGAGATTCCTTACAATCCAAACCATAAGCCTAAATGAGAAGTTCATTTTCATGGGGAATGACGTGAAAGCTCCAGTGAAAATAGTTGAGACTTATTGTTTAAAACGCAACACTGAACATCGTTTAGATTTACTGGAAACTCCTTATGTACCTAGTTTATCTAGGAATTTAGTTTCATTATTTAAACTTGATGTTACTGCATACTCTTTTAATTTTGGTAATGAATGTTTCAATTTATTTAAGCATAATCATCTCATTGGTACTGATATCCTTTATGATGGTTTATATAAATTAGAAATAGACAGTTTGTATGCTGAAACTGTTTTAACTCTGCATCATAATGTTGGCACTAAACATAGTTTAGTGAATGAACGATCTACTTTCTTGTGGCATAAACGTTTAGGTCACATTTCTAGAGAAAAGATGGAAAGATTAATAAAGAATGAAATTCTTCCTTATCTAGATTTTATGGATCTAAATATTTGTGTGGGTTGTATTAAGGGAAAACAAGCAAAACATACAAAGAAATGAGCTACAAGAAGCACTCAGCTTCTTGAAATTGTGCATACTGTGGAAGCAAAGCTTCATGATGAATCAACAATGATTCAAAGGTGTTTTGATGATAACAATCATGACAACAAAAGATGATGACAAAAGTGATGAACAAAAAACTCAAGTGAATCAAAGAACATCCATCTCAAGAGAATCAAGAACAAGTCAAGAGTTCAAGAATCAAGAAGAATTCAAGAATCAAGAAGAAAGCCTACAATCAAGATTCAAGATCTCAAGAATCAAGATCAAGATTTAAGACTCAAGATTCAAGAATGAAGAAAACACTCAATCAATATAAGTATTAAATTTTTTTTTCAAAACTTTGAATAGCACATGAGTTTTTGACAAAACCTTTACCAAAGAGTTTTTACTCTCTAGTAATCGATTACCATAATGTTGTAATCGATTACCAGTAGCAAAATAAGTTTGAAAATGTTTTCAAACTGAATTTACAACGTTCCAAATATTTTCAAAAGGCTGTAATCGATTACAATATTTTGGTAATCGATTACCAGTGTCTTTGAACGTTGAAATTCAAATTTAAATATGAAGAGTCACATTGTTTCACTCAAAAGCTTTGTGTAATCGATTACACATATTTGGTAATCGATTACCAGTGTTTGTTTCTGAAAAATCTAAAGATGTAACTCTTCAAAAAGGTTTTGACTTTTTCAAATGGGTTTTAAGTTTTTCTAAAAGTTATAACTCTTCTGAATGGTCTTCTTGACCAGATATGAAGAGTCTATAAAAGCAAGGCTTTGTTTTGCATTTTGAATCAATCATTTTCCAATCTTTCTAAAAATCTCTTACAATCCTTTACAAGCCTTGAATCTCTTGAAATCTCTTTGAACTTCTTCTTCTTCTTTGTACCAAAAGCTTTCTGAAGTTTTCTGGATTTCCAAACCTTGAAAACTTGTGCTATTCATCCTTTTCATTCTCTTCTCCCTTTGTCAAAAAGAATTCGCCAAGGATTAACCGCCTGAATTCTTTTTGTGTCTCTCTTCTCTCTTTTCCAAAAGAAGGAAGGACTAACCGCCTGAATTCTTTTATGTCTCCCTTCTCCCTTGTCAAAGAATTCAAAACGACACAGTCTGAGAATTCTTTTGATTCTTCCCATTCCCTAATACAAAAGCGTTCAAAGGTTTAATCGCCTGAGAATTCTTTTGTATCCCCATTCACAAAGTATCAAAGGTGTAACAGCCTGAGATCTTTGTCTTAACACATTGGAGGGTACATCCTTTGTGGTACAAGTAGAGGGTACATCTACTTGGGTTTGATTGAGAACAAGAGAGGGTACATCTCTTGTGGATCAGTTCTAGTGGAGGGTACATCTACTAGGTTCAAAGAGAACAAGGGAGGGTACATCCCTTGTGGATCTTTGCTTGTAAGAGGATTTTTACAAGGTTGAAAGAAATCTCAAGGACCGCAGGTCGCTTGGGGACTGGAGGTAGGCACGGGTTTGTGCTGAACCAGTATAAAAATCTTTGTGTGTTTGTTTCCTTCTTCCCTACTCTTTTACTTTCCACTGTGCATTTAATTTCCGCTTTTACTTTCTATTAAGTTTCTCTTCTACTCCTCTTTCTCTTAACAATTTAGTAAAAGCCTTAAAAGAGTAAAATTTTAATTGGTAAAGTTTTAGGAATAATTAATTCAACCCCCCCTTCTTAATTATTCTGAGGCCACTCGATCCAACAAGTGGTATCAGAGCAGGTTTCTTGTAGGACGGCCTCCTCAAATCCTTTGTTTCCTAAAGGAAATTTTATTCATAGACCACCCATTTTCAATGGTGAGGGTTACCATTATGGGAAAACCCGCATGCAAATATTCATTGAAGCCATAGATCTAAATATATGGGAAGCAATAGAATTAGGACCACATATACCTACTATAGTAGATGTAAGCACAAGTACTTCAATCCAAAAACCTAGAGATCAGTGGACAGAAGAAGATAGGAGAAAAATCCAGTACGATCTCAAAGCCAAAAATATCATCACTTCAGCCCTAGGGATAGATGAGTACTTTAGAGTGTCAAATTGTACTAATGCCAAGGATATGTGGGATACTCTCCAGTTAACCCATGAAGGAACCACAGACGTAAAAAGGTCTAGAATAAATAACCTTACCCATGAATATGAATTATTTAGGATGAATCCAAATGAAAATATCCATAGTTTGCAAAAGAGATTTACACATATAGTAAACCATCTTGCATCCTTAGGAAAAATCTTTCCCAATGAAGATTTAATTAATAAAGTATTAAGATGTTTAAGTAGGGAATGGCAGCCCAAGGTAACTGCTATTTCTGAAAGCAAAGATCTATCTTCCATGTCTCTTGCCACTTTGTTTGGTAAATTGCAAGAACACGAGATGGAACTTCAACGCCTCAATCAGAATGAAGAAAATGACAAAAAGAAGAGAAGCATAGCCCTTAAAGCCTCATCTTCAATACAAGAAGAAAACGAAGAAGAAGATTCAGATGATGAAGAAGATTTTTCTTTCTTTGTTAAGAAATTTCAAAAATTCATCAAGAAAAGAAGAATTGACAGGCGTCAGAATTTCAATAATGGAAGAAAATCACAAGATGATTCTCAAGTCCTTAGGTGCTAAAAATGTAATCAAATTGGTCACATCAAGGCCAACTGTTCGTCAAATGAAGAATGGCCGGAGAAAAGTGAAAAGAAAAGATTTGACGAAAGAAGAACTAAGAAAGCATACATTGCATGGGATGACAATGATTCATCCGATGGTTCAGAAAAGGAGATTAATCTTTTAACCAAAGATTATGAAAGTGACAAGAACATCTCTCAATGATGAAAAACAAGGAGAAAAAGAATGATTCTCAACTTTGAAGATATAGACACTTCAATCCTGAAAAAGGTAATATCAAAATCATTATCTTATTAAAATTTTTCTTAAAGTTGAAATTTTCATTCAAACAATTTGACTATGATGACTAACAATTCTTTATTTGTTTGTCTTTTGATTGATTGAAATCATGAGTATATTTTCTTGATTGATTTCATTCTATTTGCATGAAATATTCATTCATTTATTCAAGTAAAATCATATTCTTCATACTTGTGTTGTAATTGTTCTTGATAAAATTGATTATCTTCATGTTTTGAATATTTTTGCATGACATGATATGTAAATTACATGATTGAAAATTAGTCATAAAGTATTTTCAAATATAGTATTTTCAAAAGTAGTTTTCAAAACTTCTTCTCTCCTAGAAAGCCTTCTATTTTTGTTTTCTGGCTAAAATAACCACTGGTAATCGATTACCATAATAGTGTAATCGATTACAAGCAGTTATTTCTGGCAAAGTTTCTCTCTAGTAATTGATTACCATATTTGTGTAATCGATTACGACGCGTCCCTGCACCTATATATTCAAATTTCAAATTCTGAAACCTGCAACCCTTCATTCTCTCGAAAACCCTCGCCCCCAATTTTTCTTCCAGCCATATCTCACTCAAATCTTATCCAAATCACTCCCCACAAAGCCCAAACTTCATCTTTTTTCAATCTCTTTCATTTCAACCGATTGAAATTCCGAAAAAACTCTTCAAATGGCGGAACCATCGAAAAAGCGCAAAGGAACTTCGAGTCGTAGTCAGCGGCATTCTGGGTCACAGGAAGCTCCAATTCCTCCCTCCATTCCCTCTGGGTCATTATTCTCATCAGAGGAACAGCATACACGGTACACAAACCTCTTTTCCTCTAGTTCCATTGTAGACCAAAAATTCATAGATATGGAGTTCTTCTCTAATGAGAATTTTGAATGCTTCCAAGCATTTGAAAACTCCAATCTTATTCCATTCATGTCTCTGAAATTACCTGTCTATTCTGAGTTAGTTAAAGCTTTTTATTCAAATTTAGAAATTCATGAAGATGTTCTAATGTCTGAAATCTATGGGATTAAGATGGTCATTGACCAATCCCTATTCTATGATTTAACAAAATTGCCTAGTGAAGGTGTGCCTTTTGAGGCTGCACTGATTGATGAATGGAAATTCGATTTCTCTGTGCATGATGCCCGCCGGTTGGTTTGCACCAACCAAGCGGATATGACCGGAAGACTTCTTGTCGGTTCATTGGCTTTTGAAAGCCGCATCCTCCATTACCTTATAGTTCACATTTTGCTTCCTAGATCTTCAAACCTTTCTCAGGTTTCTGAAGAAGATCTCATTGTCATGTGGGCCTTTCATAAAGGTTTACAAATTGATTGGTCACATCTTGTTAGATATCGCATGCATAAGGCATTGCGATTGAATGCCCCATTGCCTTATCCTCACCTTGTTACCCTCTTCCTTCAACATTTCAACATCCCTCTTGATTCTGAACCTTATGTTCCAATCAAGAGATCATTCCTTATAGGCGCTTCAGTCATAGCATCCTTTGGTTATATTAAGGAGCATGATGGATCATGGGTAAAGAAGGGTGCTAGAAATATTGGTGAAGAAGGACATGAGGGAAAAGATTCATCTCTTCTTTCGAAGATTTTGGAAAGGTTTGATGGTCTTCAAACCTTTGTTGGTGAGAGGTTTGATACTTTGGAACTGCAAGTGGATATGCGCTTCAATGAAATGGAGTCAAGAATGACTAAGTTTGAAGAAGATGTATCTTACATTCGGTCAAGCTTTGATCTTCCACCACCGCCGCCACCATCATCTTAGACTTATATCTTAATATTAGTACTTTGATTTTCAGCCTTGTATTTTGGCTATATTATTATACTATTTGAACAATTTACTATTTCCCTTTTTGCATGGTATGTTTGAACAATTATTAAGTATGTTATTTGACTATGTGGAGTTTATAATTTATCTATGCATGGTTGTTTGCTTCATGGTTTCATGGTTCTTACTTCTTGCTTCATGATTTGGTTGATATTTTTTATGAACATTAAATGGATGTTTAAATTAAATTTATTTGATACGCACTTTGACTTTTTGTTGATGCCAAAGGGGGAGAGAAATGGGATTAAATCAAGAATTCACATGAGTAATCAAATTATTTTTAAGATAAGCATAAATTCAAAAACAAAGGGGGAGCATTTATAAGAGTGATTGACTAGGAAAAAGTGTGTGTGTGTTTCTTGATTTCAGAAGTTGTCATCATCAAAAAGGGGGAGATTGTGGAAGCAAAGCTTCATGATGAATCAACAATGATTCAAAGGTGTTTTGATGATAACAATGATGACAACAAAAGATGATGACAAAAGTGATGAACAAAAAGCTCAAGTGAATCAAAGAACATCCATCTCAAGAGAATCAAGAACAAGTCAAGAGTTCAAGAATCAAGAAGAATTCAAGACTCAAGAAGAAAGCCTACAATCAAGATTCAAGATCTCAAGAATCAAGATCAAGATTCAAGACTCAAGATTCAAGAATGAAGAAAAGACTCAATCAAGATAAGTATTAAAAAGTTTTTTCAAAACTTTGAATAGCACATGAGTTTTTGACAAAACCTTTACCAAAGAGTTTTTACTCTCTGGTAATCGATTATCATAATGTTGTAATCGTTACCAGTAGCAAAATAAGTTTGAAAATGTTTTCAAACTGAATTTACAACGTTCCAAATATTTTCAAAAGGCTGTAATCGATTACAATGTTTTGGTAATCGATTACCAGTGTCTTTGAACGTTGAAATTCAAATTTAAATATGAAGAGTCACATTGTTTCACTCAAAAGCTTTGTGTAATCGATTACACATATTTGGTAATCGATTACCAGTGTTTGTTTCTGAAAAATCTAAAGATGTAACTCTTCAAAAAGGTTTTGACTTTTTCAAATGGGTTTTAAGTTTTTCTAAAAGTTATAACTCTTCTGAATGGTCTTCTTGACCAGATATGAAGAGTCTATAAAAGCAAGGCTTTGTTTTGCATTTTGAATCAATCATTTTCCAATCTTTCTAAAAATCTCTTACAATCCTTTACAAGCCTTGAATCTCTTGAAATCTCTTTGAACTTCTTCTTCTTCTTTGTACCAAAAGCTTTTCTGAAGTTTTCTGGTTTTCCAAACCTTGAAAACTTGTGCTATTCATCCTTTTCATTCTCTTCTCCCTTTGCCAAAAAGAATTCTCCAAGGACTAACCGCCTGAATTCTTTTTGTGTCTCTCTTCTCTCTTTTCCAAAAGAAGGAAGGACTAACCGCCTGAATTCTTTTGTGTCTCCCTTCTCCCTTGTCAAAGAATTCAAAACGACATAGTCTGAGAATTCTTTTGATTCTTCCCATTCCCTAATACAAAAGCGTTCAAAGGTTTAATCGCCTGAGAATTCTTTTGTATCCCCATTCACAAAGTATCAAAGGTGTAACAGCCTGAGATCTTTGTCTTAACACATTGGAGGGTACATCCTTTGTGGTACAAGTAGAGGGGGTACATCTACTTGGGTTTGACTGAGAACAAGAGAGGGTACATCTCTTGTGGATCAGTTCTAGTGGAGGGTACATCCACTAGGTTCAAAGAGAACAAGGGAGGGTACATCCCTTGTGGATCTTTGCTTGTAAAAGGATTTTTACAAGGTTGAAAGAAATCTCAAGGACCGCAGGTCGCTTGGGGACTGGAGGTAGGCACGGGTTTGTGCTGAACCAGTATAAAAATCTTTGTGTGTTTGTTTCCTTCTTCCCTACTCTTTTACTTTCCGCTGTGCATTTAATTTCCGCTTTTACTTTCTGTTAAGTTTCTCTTCTACTCCTCTTTCTCTTAACAATTTAGTAAAAGCCTTAAAAGAGTAAAATTTTAATTGGTAAAGTTTTAGGAATAATTAATTCAACCTCCCCTTCTTAGTTATTCTGAGGTCACTCGATCCAACACATACTGATATTTGTGGACCTTTTGATGTTAGTTCTTTCGGAAAGGAATGATACTTTATCACCATTATTGATGATTATTCATGTTACGGTTATGTCTACTTACTGCCCGAGATTTCTTAGGCAATGAATGTCTTAGAAATTTACTACAATGAAGTAAAAGGGCAATTATACATAAATGTGAAAATTATTAAATATGATAGAGGTGATGAGTATTACGGAAGATATGATGAAACTGGGCAACACCCAGGTCCATTTGCTAAGCTTGTTCAGAAACGTGCATTTATGTGCAATACACAATTCCCGGTACACCACAACAAAATGGTGTATCAGAAAGGCGTAATAGAACTTTAATGGATATGTTTAGGAGTATGTTAATCAATTAGACTTTACCCGTATCTTTGTGGATGTATGCCTTGAAAACTGCCATGTATTTGTTGAACAGGGTTCCTAGTAAGGCAGTTCCAAAGACATCTTTTGAACTGTGGACAAATAGGACACCTAGTATAAGGCACCTGCATGTTTGGGGTTGTCAGGCAGAAATAAGAATTTACAATCCGCAAGAAAAAAAATTGGATGCAAGAACAATCAATGAATATTTCATTGGTTATCCAGAAAAGTCAAAGGGGTATATGTTTTATTGTTCTAATCATAGTATGAGAATTGTCAAAACTGGAAATGCAAGGTTCATTGGAAATGATGAAATCAGTGGGAGTACAGTTCCACGAGAAATGGAAATTAAAGAAGTTAGAGTATAAGTCCTTTTAGTTTATGCCTCTAACAGTAAGGTGATTGCTCCTTCAGTTATTGCTATAAAATTAATGAAGAGGAACAACACAATAATGAACCCATGATGCATAATGAACCTATTATGGAGGAACCACAAGAAGTAGCATTAAGGAGGTCTCAAAGAGAAAGAAGACCATCTATTTCGAATGACTATGTGGTATACTTACATGAAACAGAAACAAACTTAAGCATTAATGATAATGATCCAATTTCGTTTTCACAAGCTATAAGTTGTGATAATTCTGAGAAGTGATTAAATGTCATGAAAGAAGAGATAGATTCCATGGAACATAATGGTGTTTGGGACATTGTAGAATTACCAAAGGGTTGTAAGAGAGTTGGTTGTAAGTGGGTCTTCAAGACTAAACGTGACTCTCATGGCAACCTTGAACGTTACAAGGCTAGACTTGTTGCTAATGGATTTACTTAGAAAGATGGCATTGATGATAAAGAGACGTTTTCACCCGTCTCACGAAAGGATTCTTTCAGGATTATTATGGCATTAGTAGCCCATTATGACTTGGAGCTATATCAGATGGATGTGAAAACTGCCTTTCTTAATGGAGATTTAGAGAAGAATGTTTGTATGGACCAACCAATGGGGTTCTCAGTTGAGGGAAAGGAACACATGGTGTGCATACTAAAGAAATCAATATACAGTCTTAAAGCAAGCTTCCCGCCAATGGTATTTGAGGTTTAATGATACCATTATTTCCTTTAGATTTAAGGAAAATACTGTTTATCGGTGTATGTATCTGAAGGTCAGTGGGAGTAAGGTTATTTTCTAATTTTGTATATTGATGATATCTTGCTTACAACTAACGATCTTGGTCTTCTTCGTGAGACTAAGAAATTTCTCTCTAGAAACTTTGAAGTGAAAGATATGGGTGAGGTAAGCTATGTGATAGGGATAAAAATATTCCATAATAGATCACAAGGATTGTTAGGTTTATCTCAGAAAGTATATATATCGATAAAGTGCTAGAGAGATTCAAGATGGAAAGGTGTTTAACATTGCCTACTCTAATTTAGAAATGAGACAGAGTTAGTCTTGCACAATGTTCTAGAAATGATATGGAACGAAAACAAATGAAAGTAATTTTGTATGCATCAGTTGTTGTTGCATCTGAAAGCTGAATTTGTAGTATGTTTTGAGGCTACAATTCAGGCTATTGGCTGCAGAACTTTATTTCAGGGCTTAGAATTGTCGACAGTATTGCTAGGCCACTGAAAATGTATTGTGATAACTCCGCAACAATATTTTTTTAAGAACGACAAGTACTCTAAGGGTGCTAAGCATATGAAATTGAGGTACTTTGTCGTGAAGGAAGAAGTTCAGAAACAAAGAGTGTCAATAGAACATATTAGCACAAATCTTATGATAGTTGACCCTTTGAATAAGGGATTATTGTCCAAGACATTATAGAACATGTTGAAAGTATGGACATTATTGTTATTGATGATCATTAAGTGTAATTTACCTTATGTAATTTTGCTGACACTTTGAGCTCAATTATGATATGTTTCTGATTACATGTTCTCTATGTTTGCATGCATGTTTGTGTTAGAGTAATGTTAACAGGTTTTGTCTTGAATGAAGACATTATGTTGGACCAATTATGTACTTCTAACTGATGGTCATATTAAGGAGAAGACTAATTTGTAGTACATGGAAGGGACTATATCGATTAGATGATGTACAACCGCCATGACTCGAATTGGTTCATATTCTTAATCACGAAATTATGATGTACCCAATGTACAGAACAATTTAGTCATTTTTAATGCGCATTATGTTAGTTAATCTATTTATTTATTTAGTCCATAATGTTTATTAATGTCACATGAGCCAAGTGGGAGAATGTAAGAATTAATGTCTCATGTGAGAGACATGTGACTTATGTAGGGACTAATAAGTAAATAATTAACGATTAAGGGCTAAATTGTAATTGGGCTTAATAGGAGAAGTTTCTAGAACTAACTGCTACTTGATGGGAGTAGTGATTATAAAAGGGGCTTAATACCCACTAACGTGAAATAAAGTCCCCTTCCTGACCAGAAAAGTGTTCTCTCTCACCCATAGCCATCACGAACGGAGAGAGACAGAAAAGAAAGGCCCAAGGAAGTGAAATCTTATTTCTCTCCTCTTTTAAGGAAATTAAAGTACACCGGAGAGAATTCTTCCTATGGAGAAAGGTACGCATTATTATCTGTTTATCTATTGTTTGTGAGAATCATAGATTTTAAGATCCTGATGGTTTTCTATAATTGATAGTTTAAGAAACCCCTTAAGAATTTTTACAAAAGACGGATTGAAACTCGTCATCTCTTTCTCTTTCATTCTCCCTTCAACTATCAAACTGATCTTATAACGTCTTAACTACTAAGTGTCTAGATCAATTAGTATGCATATGAGATTATTTTAACTTGATCGAGTTTGAGTTTAAGATATATATTTGTGTAAATATTCTGAAAGAAACTTGACTTTGAGTGAAATTATCTTTTGTAAAGGATACTTATAGTCTCTACAGAAGAAATATGTTTGGAAACACATTATAAACCCTCCAAAAGTAGGTTCAATACAAAAGATACAAAAGGGTTTCTTCCACAGCACCTCACCATGGATTTCCAAGCCTTGGACAATAATTTATGGGAGCTACGTACTATCAACTAGAAAAAAAATAAGAATCAAACAAAGGAAAAGACAAATTGATTAAATTATTTGAGATGGTTGGTTAGTCATGAAAAAATTGAAATACATGAGAAAATTAAAACCAGTCAAAATTAATCTGTGGTATTTTACGTGTAAAGGAATTATATGACCTATGCTTTTTCAAAGTTGCAGTGCTAATTGAAATCATTTTGGCTTTTCCTCCACTGTCAGCCAACACCACGTTTTAAAGCCAGCAATATGTCCCACCAGCATCTTGTCAATACACACGAGAGAGAGCGAATATTAACTTAACGTGTACTTGTGCTATATACAAGACAAATGTTAAAGGCGCAGATCTTTTTTTAAAACTTTTTGTCCTGATTCAATCATGGATTATTTTTGTATTATGGTTATTTGCACCGAGCAATGAACAAGGCATCATTTTATGTATAATCACTCTCAGTATCTTGAAAGTGGCTTTCGGTATCATATTTGCAATCATTCTTGGAGATGAGTTGTGCTTTGAATTACATCAGGATTTGTAAAAAGCTTTATTTTTTCTTTCTTGACATTGATTAACTCAATTCGTTGGCTTGTTTATGCATTGCTCATCATTTCTCACTTTAAGAAAAGAGAATAACAAAACAAGAGTACTTATGTCGGACTGGTCTAAACATAGATGAGCACACTAGAGAGTACCTCCTACAAATTCAAGGGCCTCTTAGATGTGTCTGTAGCGAGTTTATATACAGAGAACTTTTCTTTTATAAAAGTAGAAATTTACAGTTTCGTGTTCTATGTTCTAACGTAATTTCTATCAATATATAGAGCTGCAAAATTATTATATTGTACTTTAGGCCTATCTTTGCGATAACACTGTAGTTCCATTTTAATTAAAAGGAGTGTTAAGAACAGGCTTTAATATACTCTCTTTTTTTGTTAATTGAAATTTATCAAAAATCAATAAGAGACTCGTTAAATATGAAATGAGATTTATATTTTTTATTTTGATCAATTTTGACTAACAAGTGTTCAAATAAGTGTGTTAAAGAATATATTTATGATATTTTTTGCATTTTTCTTAAATTATCATGTTTATTGGTATACAAGAAAAATGATTAGATAGTCCTGAATTATTATAATCTTCATCAATTCTATATATAATGACTTGTTATAAATTTATTATGGTAATTAAAGAACTTGAATAAAAATTAATTACGATTTATGTAAAAAAAATAATTACGATCGTGGACACGTGGGGTTATTAAACCCCCTGATAATTTCTCTAAGACAATGAACTATATTAATATCATAGTTGTGTAATAGGTTACTTATAGGTTCCTCCTTGAGGCACTCAACTGATTGCGACTATTGAGCTTTGAGTTGGAGAAAATAATTGTTGTATTGTACTACAGAACTATTCCTAGGAGATTCATGCATAATAATGTGTGGTACACAATGTTTATAATAAAGACAATGGTTTGTAAAAACAACTCATTATCGGTACCTAGCGCAAAACGAAAATTGACGGACAAAAGAAAACGGGCCTATTTTTTTTTTTATGAACTGAAAAAATGGGCTTATTTGTAAAAAGGCTAAGGGAACTACTATTCCCATTACCACAATTGCTATTGACAGTACCATTTTTTTTAAATGGTAATAAAAAGATGAAACTACCCCTCCCCACCCCCTTCCGGCAAATTTACGTAAGGAGGCTTATTTTAAAAACTATTTACGGATTGGGGTCTGCTTTAAAAGATATGACGGAGGGGATCTGTTATTGGGTTGAAGCCGCAATTGCCATTGGCGGCAAGGCTGAACCCGCCATACCCACTGGCGGCAAAGGTGGAAAGAGGAGAGTGCCGCCAGGAGCAGGAGCGATATAAGCCACGTAGGAGGGAGAGAGGATAGTGTCGCCAATGCAAATGGCGACACCCAAGCTACGTGGGACTCGCCCACAGTGATGGCAAGATAGGGCCACGTAGGCAGCAGTCCCGCCAGGAGCAGGAGCGAAATGCTCCACGTAGGCTAGGGCAATCTCGCCGTTAGCATTGGCGAGATGCTCCCTGTTCATGACGAGACATATATGAAAGCAGCAGGTTAGGTTATTCAGGTTAGGGTTCAGAGGCACATGCATTGGGAGACTATATGTAAATTTACAGTGTAAATTGACAGATAGATTCAACATTCTTGTTGTAAATTTTGTTTAAATAAAGCAGTTGCAATGATACTCAACGTAGGAAGTTGCGCATGCTCTCCTTGTTCATGATGAGACTAAACATAAGGTCTGAAATAGGGTTCAAAGCTAGCTGTAGATGTTCACAGGTTAGGGGTTTAGAGATGCTACACCTTGTTCACATGCATACAGTTTAATGGCGTGTAAATTAAGAGATAGCTTTAGCTTTCTTCTTGTAAATTTTGTTTAAATAGAGCACTTGCAATGATACTCAATACTTGCAAAATTTCATACTGAAAGAGAGTAAGAAACTGAAGAGAGGAAGAAAGACTTTCGTTTGAAGTTTGAAATTTGTTGATTCTATAGTAAGTATTTTATATTTATTTAAAGAAAGTCTTATTTAGTTTTGTTTATTTCTCATGTATAAATTTTTTATTTTGAAGTAATAAATTTTATGGTTAGAATAAAATTTGGAGGTCAAATTGCATTAATTTTGTAAATTAGATTTTTAATTTAAAAATTATTAGCAGTAATTATTTGTAAGCCTTTTTTTTAACTGTTTTTGTGAATGAATTTAATTTCCGTATTTGACATATAGAATTGTTTTGGTATTATTTGAAATATAATTTAATTTAAGACAAAAACTAATTAGATGCTATTTCTTAACTATTTTGTGGTTTGTTTAGAGTTAAAAACGAAGTTTCATTTTACTTGTGATAAAATATAGTATAAGTTAACAACAAAAAAATTGTAATTTTAATTATAAAATATAGTATAAGTTAATAAAAAAATTGTAATTTTAATTATGTTCCGTCTAAAATTTTTTTAAGTGTAATCCTTTCATTTATAACCCTTTTATTTTGTGTCTGAAATTTTTTGTGAAGTTGAGGAATTTTTCATAAATTATTTAATTAGAGTAATTTTTTTTAGAATAAAGTATGAATGTGTAGTTTAAGTTTAATAGAGTAAGCAAATAAATAGTTTATATTTGTATCATTGACAAAATATTTAATTGAAGTAATAATTTGATTTGTTAGACTAAAATTTGAAGGTAAAGTTTAAGTGAATTTTTTTTAATTAGAATTTTTATTTTAAAATTAGTATGACTAATTATTTGTAATCCTCTTTGTTCATGGTTTTTGTGGCTTAGAAGAAATTTGACGTGTGACCCTTCCGGTTATAAATATTATATGTGAGTCTTTAAGTTTTTGAAGGAATTTTTTTTGAATTATTTAATTTGACGTATGAGTAATTTTGTTTTTTTTTTTTTGTTAGAATGACGTCTCAATGTTTATTTAAGTTTACTAGAGGAAGCAAATAAATTTTTTTATTTTTATGATTAACAAAATAATTAATTGAAGTAATAATTGTTTTATTTAGAAACAAATTTTAACACGTGAAGTTTAAGCCAATTTGTAATTAGGTTTTTTACGTTGAAGTAATTTTTTAATAATGTTTACTTATTTTAATTTGTATTTTAAGTTTAAGTTTAAGTTTAAATTTAATTTAGTAGATGCAGCAAGCAGATACACTTATTTATTTTAAAAAGACTGTTGTTATGATTAATTATTTTTAATTTTGTTGATGTAGGTATATCATGAATTCAATTATTACAGTGTTGTATTTCAACGGAAGAGTATATGAAGACAATGATGGTGTAATATTTGAAGGCAGTAAAAAGGCCATTCAGATTAAACGCGGAATTAGTTTCAATGCTTTGAAAAAAAAATTGGAGATAAGGTAAAGTTAGAAAATAATGAAATTATTTCTACTATAAGTTGTAGATTTTTAGTTTCAGGAAAATATGTTGCGTTGCAAATTTGTGATGACGAAGATGTTGAAACTATGATCGAAAGTTTTCAACAACAACAACAAATGTCAGTTCTAGAGTTGTACGTAGAAAAGGATGTTGCTGGTGGTTCTATGTTTCATGCTGCAAATTCTGTTACGTCATGTGGACGTAATATATCTCATCATGAGTCGGAACTGCCAAGAAATATAAGCAATTTACATGTTGATGAAGATGATGATGATTATCTTGCATCTAACTCATACGTTGAAGAGTCTTTCGATGAAGATGATAGTGATGATGGAATATCTGATACAGACGATGAAGTCACTGACATCGTTGAACCAGTTTCAATTGTTCACCCAAGCGAAGGTAAATGTTTGTGAAATACAAAATTAGTTGAATACATCTATCTTTTTATGAGAATTGTATTTAATGGTAACTAAATAGGAGTAGTTTGTTGACGTGATTTTATTTTATAAATTATTAGGTGTACCAGAAATTCAAAATCTATTTTGGAATGATGCTATGCATTATAATAATATCAATTGGAGTCATCCGGACGAGGAGGACATTTGTGGTCTGGACATGCCAACGACTTTTAATGTTGGACAAGAATTATATGTTGGTGTCGCAACCTACCCTTCGGCGGGAGGGCGACGCGTGACTCGCGGGATGCGTGTTCCACGAAAGGAATACGCGCGGAGTCGCCACCAACGTTTATTTGAGGAAAACGTCGGAAAAAACCGGAAAAGACGCGATCTACGAACTTTTAAGTGAAAGGTTCGGGAGTTGTATTTACGCACGGGGAAGGTATTAGCACCCCACACGTCCGTCCCAAGGGACGGCAGCCTTTAATCGAATGTGCAAACATGACTTTGATTTTTACGTTCCCTTTTATGTCCTTATATCCTTTATACCCTTTTTTATATTTTTTCTCTTTTAGTGGTCGACAAGGGTGTTTCCCTTTGCTCCTACGTATTCCTCAATTTGCAATGAGGAAATCAGACCTACGTAGTTCTTTTGGAACAAAGTGTTTGGTTAAGTTGTTTTTGTCTTTTTTGCAAAATGTGTTTTTTATTGAACAAAAGGTCATTTAAGGTGTTGAACCATTAAACGGTCTTTTGATTTTGAAAAGAGAGAAACGTTAAGGCGTTGGACCATTAACGATCTCTTGTTTTTGAAAGGAGAGAAACGTTAAGGCATTGGACCATTAACGATCTCTTGTTTTTGAAAGGAGAGAAACGTTAAGGCATTCGACCATTAACGATCTCTTGGGGTGGTCGACAAAAGCGGGGCTTTTGCTCCTACGTATCCTCAATGAGGAACTCAGACCTACGTAGTTCTTTCTTATCAAGTGATTCTTTTTTATTTTAAGAGGTGATCATTTTAAGGCGTTGGACTTTAAAAATGATCCATTTTACT
This sequence comes from Glycine soja, assembly GCF_004193775.1. Lineage (NCBI taxonomy): Eukaryota > Viridiplantae > Streptophyta > Magnoliopsida > Fabales > Fabaceae > Glycine > Glycine soja. The sequence goes on from NC_041005.1 coordinate 32,098,503, forward strand.
TAGTGAGAAAATGAAATGACGAACTTCAAAAGCCTATTTTTGTGGACGAGCTTGACTAGGTGGATTGATTTTAGCCTTTAGTTTCACTTTAGTTATTAATCAATTCGATTAAGAATGAGAAATCCCAAAGAGAAAACGTCCAATTGATTTTCCGCTTTATTTTACTAAAAGATGTCTTTTTGATTATTATATTATTTTTTACCTCTTTTTGATTTCCAACGTGGTTACGGCACGACCGAACGGTCGGAATTGATTTTAACCAAAGTTAATGGATAATACAATTCAAACGTTCGGTGGAAATTTATTTTATTTTTAAGTTAAGCGAGAAACGACTTAAGTAAAATGGCTTAAGCACGTCAACAGGGGGTATAAAAAGTAAACAAAACGAGAATAGAAAATGCACGAAACACAATGTGGACCACTACGGGTACATAGAATGAATCGAAAAGCTTGGTTCGAGGTACTTACCCGTTGAAGATCGAAGAACGATGAAGAACGAATGAAGAACGTCGAAGAACGGTTGAAACCTTTGCGAGATTCCTCACGGGAAACGTTACGGAAACGTTTCGGAAGCGCCTCGGCTTAGATTTTCTTCACGGAAACAATTTTTCCAAGCAAATTCGAAAGAGAGAGAAGTGCCTAAGGGGCTGGACCATTTCCTTCTTGCTTTCCTCCCCTATTTATAGCAAAATAGGGGAGGTGGTTGCCGCCCAGCTCGCCCAGGCGAGCTCAGCTCGCCCAGGCGAGCAGGGTTGCTTCCTCCAGAAGCAACCGCCTTCTGGAGGAATCTTCTGGAGGGCCCAAATGGGCCTGGGTGCTATTTGCACCCCCATTTTTACTAAGTACACCCCCTCTGCTGTTTTTTGGTGATTCTTTTTTCGTAAAGTTACGGAAACTTACGAATTTCGTAACGATACTTGTTTTCTTTCCGTAATGTTACGGAACCTTGCGGATTACATAATCATCCCCTTTTTGACTTACGGAATGTTACGGAACCTCACTTAATTATGCAACGATGCTTCCATTTGATTTCCGGTGTGTCACGGAAACTTACGGATTGTGCATATATATTTTTTTTGGTTTTTTTGGGCATGTCCTGGAATTTCACAAATTGCCTAATGATGGGTGCCAAGCACCTCACAAGGACCAAAGAATGGTCGCATGTCATCAAGCAAAGGTCCCCGGACGAAATTAGGGTATGACAGTTGCCCCTCTTTACTTCTCTTTTATTGGAGATAAAAGAAAAGTAAAGATAAGACACTAATTTCGTCCCTCTCGATTTGACGAGAGTCGCGGGTGACCATAAAATCTCCACATGCAAATGACTTGTTGTTCCCAAAATTTCACAAATTGCCTAATGATGGGTGCCAAGCACCTCACAAGGACCAAAGAATGGTCGCATGTCATCAAGCAAAGGTCCCCGAAAATCAGTGTATGACACTAATTTCGCTCCTCTCGGTTGACGAGAGTCGCGGGTGACCGTGACTTGTCGTTCCTAGGATTTCACAAATTGCCTAATGATGGATGCCAAGCATCTCACAAGGACCAAAGAATGGTCACATGTCATCAAGCAAAGGTCCCCGAAAATCAGTGTATGACACTAATTTCGCTCCTCTCGGTTGACGAGAGTCGCGGGCGACCATGAAATTTCCGCAAGTAAATGACTTTGTTGTTCCCGGAGGAACAAAAGGTGCAGAAGACTGTGTCAGCCCCTGCATGCTATCAAGCGTTCTGTCTTACAGATAGCAAAAGAATGGGTGCGAATAACCATAAGGTATCTCCGCGTATCATGGGTGCAGAATGACCAAACTTGGTCTCTGCTTGTCATCGGGCCTGCCGCCTCTGGATGACAAAAGGGTGCGAATAACCATAAGGTATCTCCGCGTATCATGGGTGCAGAATGACCAAACTTGGTCTCTGCGTGCCATCGGACACGACTGTGTCTGAATGGCAAAGGGGTGCGGATAACCGTAAGGTATCTCCGCGTATCATGGGTGCAGAATGACCAAACTTGGTCTCTGCGTGCCATCGGACACGACTGTGTCTGAATGGCAAAGGGGTGCGGATAACCGTAAGGTATCTCCGCGTATCATGGGTGCAGAATGACCAAACTTGGTCTCTGCATGCCATCGGACACGACTGTGTCTGAATGGCAAAGGGGTGCGGATAACCATAAGGTATCTCCGCGTATCATGGGTGCAGAACGACCAAACTTGGTCTCTGCTTGTCATCGGGCCCGCCGCCTCTGGATGACAAAAGGGGTGCGAATAACCATAAGGTATCTCCGCGTATCATGGGTGCAGAATGACCAAACTTGGTCTCTGCTTGTCATCGGGCCCGCCGCCTCCGGATGACAAAAGGGGTGCGAATAACCATAAGGTATCTCCGCGTATCATGGGTGCAGAATGACCAAACTTGGTCTCTGCGTGCCATCGGACACGACTGTGTCTGAATGGCAAAGGGGTGCGGATAACCGTAAGGTATCTCCGCGTATCATGGGTGCAGAATGACCAAACTTGGTCTCTGCATGCCATCGGACACGACTGTGTCTGAATGGCAAAGGGGTGCGGATAACCATAAGGTATCTCCGCGTATCATGGGTGCAGAATGACCAAACTTGGTCTCTGCTTGTCATCGGGCCCGCCGCCTCTGGATGACAAAAAGGGTGCGAATAACCATAAGGTATCTCCGCGTATCATGGGTGCAGAATGACCAAACTTGGTCTCTGCTTGTCATCGGGCCCGCCGCCTCTGGATGACAAAAGGGTGCGAATAACCATAAGGTATCTCCGCGTATCATGGGTGCAGAATGACCAAACTTGGTCTCTGCTTGTCATCGGGCCCGCCGCCTCTGGATGACAAAAAGGGTGCGGATAACCGTAAGGTATCTCCGCGTATCATGGGTGCAGAATGACCAAACTTGGTCTCTGCATGCCATCGGACACGACTGTGTCTGAATGGCAAAGGGGTGCGGATAACCATAAGGTATCTCCGCGTATCATGGGTGCAGAATGACCAAACTTGGTCTCTGCTTGTCATCGGGCCCGCCGCCTCTGGATGACAAAAAGGGTGCGAATAACCATAAGGTATCTCCGCGTATCATGGGTGCAGAATGACCAAACTTGGTCTCTGCTTGTCATCGGGCCCGCCGCCTCTGGATGACAAAAGGGTGCGAATAACCATAAGGTATCTCCGCGTATCATGGGTGCAGAATGACCAAACTTGGTCTCTGCTTGTCATCGGGCCCGCCGCCTCTGGATGACAAAAAGGGTGCGGATAACCGTAAGGTATCTCCGCGTATCATGGGTGCAGAATGACCAAACTTGGTCTCTGCTTGTCATCGGGCCCGCCGCCTCTGGATGACAAAAGGGTGCGAATAACCATAAGGTATCTCCGCGTATCATGGGTGCAGAATGACCAAACTTGGTCTCTGCTTGTCATCGGGCCCGCCGCCTCTGGATGACAAAAAGGGTGCGGATAACCGTAAGGTATCTCCGCGTATCATGGGTGCACGTCACATGACCTCAGGGTCAGTATGACAAAGATTATGGGGCGGCCGACAAAAGCAAAGCTCTTGCTCCTACGTATCCTCCAATGAGGAACTCAGACCTACGTAGTTCTGGATAACTTGTGAGACTTGGAAAATCTCCATCGGAAAATGCTGACATCTCCGGAAAGGGCGCAGATGACCATATTGGTCTCTGCTCGTGAATCACACTTGGGGTCACTGAATGACGAGGTGCGGATAACCGTAAGGTGTCTCCGCGGGCTACCAGCTCTTGAGTCATGGCGACAAAAGGCGGTGTGGTCGACAAAAGCGAGGCTCTTGCTCCTACGTATCCTCCAATGAGGAACTCAGACCTACGTAGTTCTGGAAACTTGTGAGACTTGAAAAAGTCTCGGTGTTTTCTTCGCTAAAATGCAAACATGCTTTAGTAAAGAGATAAATATTCCAACTGATTAGAGCAGCATACGCTTTTTTTGAGTGGAAAACAATGCGTTTACCGGGGAAGGAGAGTCTGCTGATGAAATCCCCCATAACCATAAATGAGATTTTGGATGTTAGCATTTCGTTTCTAAATGAACATTTAGAGGAAACACTGGGTTCGACAAAATAGAAGAAAATCACTCAAAGTGTATCAATCTCGCACAGGTAAGTGTTTCATCCTAATTCCGGACCATAGATATGTCATGACTTGACTTTGCAAATTATTTCCTATCAAATCAAAAATTACATGCATGATCATGGATCAATAGGGCTTCCCTTGGGAATGGGTTCTTTTGGTGTTTTTTTTTTCGGCTTTTGTGTGTTTTTGGCTTTTGATTTTCCTGGCTTTTTCTTTTTCTGTTTTTTTTGTTTAGTGCGGGGCGAAAAAAAGGTCGCTAGCGCACGGGATTTTGGTTGGTAATCAAAGGGAGAAGACCATTTTAGGTCGTGGTTTCCTTTCCTTCTTTTTTTGTTCATTTGGTGACAATTCTGTATTGTTCAGATATTGTCCGGTCCAAAGACCTCTCAGCACATTTCTTCTAGTTTATTTGATCAAGAACTTTCTTTCCTTCCTTTTTTACTTTCTCCCATTCTTTGGTTGGGAATTTTCTTTCTTTTCTTTTTGCTTTCCCCCACTCTTTGATTGGGAATTTCCTTTCTTTTCTTTTTGCTTTCTCCCACTCTTTGATTGGGAATTTCCTTTCTTTTCTTTTTGCTTTCTCTTTGATTTGAAAATTTCCTTCTTTCCTTTTTTTGCTTCCGAGGGTAAGGATTATAGTGAGTCATGATTTTGGATCAAGGTTTGTAGAATGGCTAGACATGATACATGTCAGGGTTTGGTTTGGTTCAAGGATAAAAGGGATGCCCCACATTATTTCCATGACACAAATGCAAAAATGACGATTTGGAAATTTTATGCAAAACTGGTTATGCATGCACCTATGCGGACACTCAAGTGTCAAATTTTTATGGTCATGTGATGCTAGGGCTCAGGATTCATTTCCTCTATTTTTAATCAACCCAATGTTTCCAAAATATGTTCTTTTATCAATTTGTGCATTCATCCGAGTCCATTTCGGGCGTCCGGGAAATCTCACAGCATTCACCCTTCAGGTATAGACACATTTTCCAAAAATTGGTTATGATCAATGAATTTTTTCAAAGAAAAGTTGGAAATCGTCTCTTTTCAAAAGCATGTCGTTTTTTAGCTAGACAACTTATTTTTCTTTTTTCTCCTTCTTCTTTTTTTTTTATCATTATCATTTGTTTATTTCTTTTTCTTGTTTGTTTTCTTTTTTCCCCCTTTTTTTTTTTCATGAGGTATTTTGCTACCTAAACATGTGTATATTTTTGCGAGGTATCTTTGCTATATACATGCATATCCAAGGTATCTTGCTACCTAAACATACATATATATGTTTTGTAAGGTATTTTTGCTGTATACATGCATATCCAAGGTATCTTGCTACCTAAACATACATATATATATTTTGTGAGGTATCCTTTTGCTACATACATGCATATCTAAGGTATCTTGCTACCTAAACATACATATATATATTTTGTGAGGTATCTTTTTGCTACATACATGCATATCTAAGGTATCTTGCTACCTAAACATACATATATATATTTTGTGAGGTATCTTTTTGCTACATACATGCATATCTAAGGTATCTTGCTACCTAAACATACATATATATATTTTGTGAGGTATGACTACCTTCCGAGCTTGTGCTCGTTTTATTTAAATTCCTAGGATCATGAGCAACTAGGTGTGTCTTACTATGAAAAGTGATCAAATAACAAGCACAGATTCAAAAGGTACTAGGTTGCCTCCTAGTAGCGCTTCTTTAACGTCTTTAGCTGGACGCATGATGACTTGTAGGTCACGGACCTAGTACTTTGCTTACCTTTGGCTTTGGATTTGGTCGCCTGCTGGTCGGCCATGTGTCGTAGGCAACGCTCTAACCTTTTTGCGGATGAGCTGAGGTTAACTCTAGAGGTGGTGGCGGTGTGTCTATTGCCCGCTACCGGCCATCCCAATGCTGCTGTGGTGTTTCGCCCTGCGCCTGCCTGGGGGCGCAGTACTTCTTGATGAAAGCTCGATTAGTAGGGGGCCTGATGCCCTTGCTGGAGGTTACAGGTACTCCGTAGAACTGATAGAGACCCGTAATTAGAGCTTGACAACTCCAAGACCCTGTTGGACTTCTTCGGGTCCACTGGGTGTCTTGCAGGCGCGATCCCTGCAAACAATAGATGAAATCAGAAATCAGTTGAGCGATGTGCATACTTACCTATGATGACATAACCTTGCCGGGGGGGTACGGGCACCCTATAGGACTGATAGAGGCCCGTAACCAGAGCTGGAAACCCCAGGGCCCTGTTGGACTTTTCCGGGTCCACTGGGTGCCTTGTGGGTGCGATCCCTGCAAACAATAGATGGTATCAGAAATAAGTTGAACCATATGCATACTTACCCATGTCGGGACGACACAGACCAACTTATACTTTTGCAGGGGGAGATTGGCATTGCGGTCGCTGGGCAGAATATTGCTAAGTAGCAATGTCATCTATGTAAGAGTGGTCATGTTGGTGCGCATGATCCGCACTCATCTCTTTGCAGCGGCACGGGTGAAATCTTGCCCCAGTATGCATAGTAGCTGTGTAATAGCCTCCCTCTCTGGTTGTGTTCGCACAGTTGGCCCTCCTCCAATATCAGGGGGTGGCCCAGGAACCGTTAAAAGGAAACTACTGGCCCCTTAACCAGAAGTGCAAGTCTCGGTTAAGCATTTAACGGCAGAGGACCTTAAATTCTTTTAAGGTGTGGATGTCGAGCACACTGAAAATGGGGACACGTAGCCCTCTAAAGGTGAAGGCGTGCAGCCCTCTCAAGGCGAGGACGTGTAGTCCTTTGGAGGTGAGGGCGTGCAGCCCTCTGTTGGCGAGGATGTGTAGTCCTCTTCAAGGTGAGGGCGTGTAGCCCTCTGACGGTGAGGGTAACTAGTACCCAAGGTGAGGACGTGTAGTCCTCTCAAGGCGAGGACATGTAGTCCTCTGGAGGTGAGGGCGTGCAACCCTCTGATGGTGAGGACGTGTAGTCCTCTCAAGGCGAGGACGTGTAGTCCTCTGACGGTGAGGGTAACTAGTACCCAAGGTGAGGGCGTGTAGCCCTCTCAAGGCGAGGACATGTATAGTCCTCTGGAGGTAAGGGCGTGCAGCCCTCTGATGGTGAGGACGTGTAGTCCTCTCAAGGCGAGGACGTGTAGTCCTCTGACGGTGAGGGTAACTAGTACCCAAGGTGAGGGCATGCAGCCCTCTCAAGGCGAGGACATGTAGTCCTCTGGAGGTGAGGGCGTGCAGCCCTCTGATGGTGAGGACGTGCAGCCCTCTGATGGTGAGGACGTGTAGTCCTCTCAAGGCGAGGACGTGTAGTCCTCTGACGGTAAGGGTAACTAGTACCCAAGGTGAGGGCGTGTAGCCCTCTCAAGGCGAGGACATGTAGTCCTCTGGAGGTGAGGGCATGCAGCCCTCTGATGGTGAGGACGTGTAGTCCTCTCAAGGCGAGGACGTGTAGTCCTCTCAACGGTGAGGGTAACTAGTACCCAAGGTGAGGGCGTGTAGCCCTCTCAAGGCGAGGACATGTAGTCCTCTAGAGGTGAGGGCGTGCAGCCCTCTGATGGTGAGGACGTATAGTCCTCTCAAGGCGAGGACGCGTAGTCCTCTCAACGGCGAGGGTAACTAGTACCCAAGGTGAGGGCGTGTAGCCCTCTCAAGGCGAGGACATGTAGTCCTCTAGAGGTGAGGGCGTGCAGCCCTCTGATGGTGAGGACGCGTAGTCCTCTGATGGCGAGGACACGTAGTCCTCTCAAGGTGATAGGTATAAGTACCCAAGGGTCCACCCTTATGAGAAAGCAAGAGATCGACTCATCGAGAGGGCCGGTCATCCCAAATCCACAAGATTTGGACATTAGATGTAGGAAATCTATTCAGTTAACATGATTTTTAGGGATGCAGATGCATGCAACCTTTGTCATGGAATTTGGTAAATGCGGACTTCATATGAAACAATGCAATGTAATGGAAATTTGTACGATGTTCATGATATTCTTTCCCTATTTTGTGATTTTGATTTTGATTTAATTTTTTTTTTTTTTTTTTTTTTTTTTTTTTTTTTTTTGGAAAACACAGATTGACTGTCCTTTTGAAAGAGGTGATAATTCATGCAACCTTATCCTATCTTTTGCAAATCTCTCCGGGAACCCCCTCAAAGTGTATGTTCTATTTGATTTAGTCACTTGACCATTTTGGAGTGATGGCAATGGAGCCATTTGATGTTTGATCAATCCATTGAAATCCTAGGGTTTTTCCCCTTTTTTGTTAAAAACATCGATGGGTGAGAACTTTTGATCGGCCCCTACGTTCACTTGAGGCTCATGCACGGTGCCCCTCATTGCCCCAGTGTAAGGCTTTGAGGTACCAATCGTTGCCTTTCGTCATGACCTTGTAGGAGGGAACCTATTGGGTGAGAACTTCTAATCTGCCCCTAGGTTCACTTGAGGTTTATGCATGGTGCCTTTCATTGCCCCAGTGTAGGGCTATGAGGTAACCATCATTGTCTTGTTTTCATAGCCTCGTAGTGAGGAAGAATGAAAGAAGCAGTTGATTCTTGCAAAAAGAATTTTTCCAAGGACGAGAAATAGTTGAAGGATTTTTTGATGGATTAAGTCAAATGACCCCTATGTAGAAGCAAGATGTTTTGATGTTTTGATGATGCCAAAGGATCAAGTGCTTCCAAGTTTTATTCAAGACAAGAATCCAAGAAAATCAAGATATATGATCAAGTTGATCTCTAGAATCTTTAGGAAGAAGTTTCCAAATTGAAAAACGAGAGGTTTGACCAAGGAATTCTATCCTTTCAAATTGAGATTTGCTCTCTGGTAATCGATTACCAGCAGTTTGAAAATGTTTTAATTCAAATTTTTAAAACCTGTAATCGATTACATAAGTCTTGTAATTGATTACTAGAGGGGATTTTCAGAAAATAATTTCCAAGAGACATATCTATTCAAATGTTTTATGAATGGCCATTCAAATGTTTTAAAAAGAGTTTTCATTGCCCAAACAGTTTTATCCTCTCGAAAGATCAAGAGTATTTCTGAACTGAAACGTCTTATCCTCTCAAAAAGATTCCTTGGTCAACCACTTGCTTATTCAATAAGGTATTTTTGATTGATCTTCATTTTACAATCTACCTCTTTTACGAGAGGCCTCTTCTTCTCTTCTTCTTATTTCTGAAAAGGGATTAAGAGACCGTGGGTCTCTTGTTGTAGGGGATTCTTGAACACAAGGGAAGGGTTATCCCTGTGTGCATTGTTAATCCGAAAAGAGAGATTGATAGTTCAATTGGGGAATAGTCTTTGCATCTTAACCCCCCTTTTTCTTAAGGTAACTGAGGCCATTTGTCCAACATCCTATTCTTGATAACTCACTTCTCTCTAAAAAGACAAAATGAGGTCACATGAACGTCTATATTTTTACTTGAAAACACAGTCAATCAAATGCCTTTTTATTTTTTATTTTGAAACTTATTTTTTATTTTGAAACTTATTTGTTTTGAACTTTGCTCGTTGTTTTACGGCACCCCTACCAACGTGCAAGATGAGTAATCTCTGATTGAACGATCTTGGAAGTCAACACTCAGGAGCGCAGGTTGCTTGAGCAAATAGACCAATGGCTTATACCCACATTCCGGTGAAAGTTGAATAAGCAAACATGCGTTTGTGAGAGGATGAGGGACAAAGATATCAACTTTATCCATTTCATTTAACATTGTAGCTGTGGTTTACAATAATGGCATAAACTTGGAAACCCTGATGAGTCATTAGGGACACCTAACAACAGCTTTCGAAATTGCCCCATGTGCGGCATCTCTTGTCAATGTCAGGATTTACACGCAATTCTCCTCAAATTTCAGCCAGCCCGCATCAATTAGACCTTGCACCTTACGCTTTAGAGCCCTACCATGCTCGATGGAACGCCCCGGGGCTTCTCCGTGACAAGCACACGTTGCGTTTGAGTCGTATTCTCGGAGAAATGGAGGTTGATGAACCTTGGCTAGGGTTATGGCTACCATTGAATTATCAAGTAGATATGGGAGCAAGTCAGCATAGGACACCGGAATTGGGGTGAATTCTACAGGCTTTCTCGCTGCAAAATTCACCTCTTGGTTGGTGTTTTTGGTTTGTGCTAAAGGTGGTGTTCGTCATTGGAAGTGCGGTAGACAGACTTTGTGGTAGATTTAGGGATGGCCTTTGTGGATAACTGGGTGGTGGGTAAGGAGAAAGTTTGTTATTGGCTGAGTAAAGATATTGTTGGGTTTGGTGGGAAACTTGGCCGTATAGGAATGGCAATCACAGCATGGGTTTCTCCCTCATCCTCACCCTCTTTATTTGCCCCAGTTTTCTCAGTCGTCTAAGTAGGATGATCAAATTTGCCTCTTTTCGGACCCACATTGATCCTTTCACTGGCGAAGACCAAATCTGCAAAGCTTGAGGGTGCGCAGCCCACCATCTTTTCATAGTAGAGTATCGATAATGTGTCTACCATCACGATCATCGTCTCCCTTTCCATCATTGGGGGTACCACCTGGGCCGCCAGATCCCTCCACCTTTTGGGCGTGTTCTTTGAAAGATCCGTCCCCCTTTTTGAAAATGTTCTGTAGTTGCATCCTATCCGGAACCATATCAAAATTGTACTGATACTGCCTAACAAAGGCAACCATTAGGTCCTTCCAAGAATGGACTCGGGAAGGTTCCAAGTTAGTGTACCAGGTAACAGCTACCCCAGTAAGACTTTCTTGGAAGGAATGTATCAGCAATTCCTCATCTTTTGCGTATTCCCCCATCTTCTGACAATACATCTTTAGATGGTTCTTGGGACAAGTAGTCCCCTTGTACTTGCCAAAGTCCGGCACCTTGAACTTGGGAATGACCATGTTTGGGTATTAGGAACAACTCTTCTAGGTTAGCAAAGGCATAATCTTCACCTCCTTCAATGGCCCTGAGCCTTTCCTCTAGATGATCCAACTTTCCCATTCCTGCCATAGTCATGAGGGTTTTTAACCGCTGTGGAATGCAAGAGGTGCAGTTGTGGGTGATACTGAGGGCCCTCCAAAGGGTTTTGTAGGGTATACCACCAACTGCTTGCCCTTCAGTGGTATATCCGAGCCAAGGCTCGAAGTCGGCTAGATTGTGATGGGGAATTTCATGGGTCTCTTCCACGGTTTAAGAGACATGTGCATAATCAGTTTGGGGTTGCTGGCTTTCAATGGGTATAGGAATGGAGTTATTGACATTCTTATTGGGAGTGTACGCCACATTGGGTGGCGTATAGTTGAGAGGCAAGCCATATGACGGGAAGGCGTGCTCGTTTTGAATTTGCACATCATGGGGGCCGCCCGTACTTTCTAAATCTTTGCCTACCATATTGGAGGTTGGATGATTCATTTGCTTGAGGCCGGATGGGGACGTCGGGTTCACCTTAGCAACAACGCTGGTAGCGGCAATTGCAACCGCATTGGCTTCGATTATCTTCTTCACGCTCATCATGGCCTTTATCATTGTGGCCATTTGCTCTTTTATGGCCTCCATGTCGGCCTTCATCTTCTCTTGTATCTCCTCTACTTCACCCATTACTCTAGCTCTAGCACGAGTTCGGTAAGGGCGTCGTAAAGCGTGTCCCTTTCTTTTTTATAACAATGATTAAGTTCATTTTATTTTATTTTTCAAGGAAAGAATGCAACGAGCAATGCAACCAATGAAAAGCATGGATGCATGCGAATGATGTACAGTTGAAGTATTGCGAATTTTTACGCAAGATATGGGGTTGAATCAATTTAGATTTTCAACATGGTCCATGACATCTTTGTCAAGGTGAAACTGGAAGTAACAAGGACATCAATAATCCTAAATATGTTTGGCGGTAGACGAAGCAGTGATGTGACTCGATTCATCTTTTGCCCCAATTTTGCAAGACGGTTACTTCCATATTTCAACTTGACTTGATGAACCTTTTTGTAAAAGCATGAGCTTGGTTCAACCCTATAATCCAAGGAATGGCAATTCTGATCGCCAATACTTCAACAACATCTCATAGGGATGAATGACTCGGGCATACTTTAAGCTTATGCATGGAAAGTGTAATTATGAAATTGAGATGCCCGAAGAAACACCATTTCCTAGTTAACCATGCATTAGGTACCATGTTCAATTATTTTGTTTTTAAGTGAAACGGGTTTATGATCCCAACATGGTTGGCTCGTGGTGCCTAACACATGAAACTAAAAATGTAGTGTGAAGTTTCACGCTTCCCCCTTTTTTGTTTTTGTTTTGTAGAGGAAAACGCAAGGATGAGCAAACATGAAAACAAATGGTATGCAATTTTGCAGATCAAAAAGTTTGTTGAATGCATATGCATGATGATGCCATGACTCATGCAAAATGTGAGGCCGGAATATGATAACGGACAAATGCAGGATATGTCCATTATGATGTTATGAAGAGATGCTTATGCGATGCATGATATGAATGTATTTTACGGACACGAGAGCCCGGAAAATTATCTCTTCTTACTTGCGCATTTGGGGGCGCAGTGCCCCATGTGTACAATTAAGAAGGTGATATGGACCTTCCGGCTTCCCGTGACAAAGGACGAGACCAACATACAATGCATGCTAGAGATAAAATGCGGGAGTGACTTGATTTGCACAAGCTTTTTGGAGTAGAAACATGGGACCAACTCATTTTATTTCAAAAAGGAAGTCGTATCTAGTCAAGGTCTGAGAGACCATACAAGTTTCCTAACGATTTCTAATTATGTGGGCCATTAAGTTTATCATATGCTGACAATAGCCGAGAAGCCCATGAATCTCTTCGGGGGCGGAGTAGGTGTCTGCCATCGCCTTGGCCTTGGCTAACAATCGGGGAAGTTCTTGACTCCCGTTCAAGGTAAGAGCAAACCGATCCATCCACATGGTTGCCTCTTGGTGTAAAGAGTCGATCACCCTTCCTCTAGCCTCTTTTTCCGCGTATACTTGGGCATATTCATCCGCAATCCTATGCTCGTGGGCCGCGGCTAGACCTAACTCTTCTTGGTACTTGGCGATGATAGATAGCATGTTGGTCTCCGTCTCGCATAAACGCTGAGACAAGCTTCTTTTGGACCTTGAACAGGCAACTAACTCCTCTTTCAAAACCATGCCATGTGCTCGCGACTGGTCCCTTTCTTCCCTTCGCAACTTGAGTTCACTATTGCTACCCCATAGAGCTCCGCGAAATTTGTTCCGGCCATACTCTTCCTTGCGAGCCCTCTTGGTCTCTTGTTCAAGGGCTCTTGCGGTAATTGCATTCTCTTCCCGTAACCCGGCACACTCCTTCCGAACGTGTGTAGCGGCCAACTTGAACTTCTCCTTGGCAAGTTTTGCCTTTCCTAACTCGCTTTTGAGAGCTTGGACTTCTTTGTCTTCTTCCGGTGCTTCAAAATTCTCTTCGCTGACGACTTTTAACTTGGCGAGCCAATCTAAACCTCGTATATGAACTTTCAGCCATTCGTGGTACCCACCAATGATGCCATTACGAATGCCTCTAAGCTCTTGATCTTTCCTTAACGGGGTTTCCCATGCCTTATGGATTCTTTGTATAGTCTTGGAATTTTGTGCGCCGAAATCCCTCACAAGGAAAGGAGACATGCTTTCTTCCGTCGGTGCTCCCCTCATGGGGTACCCTAGTTGTCTTATAGCGAGCGCGGGATTGTAGTTAATACAACCCCTCGTTCCTACCAACGGAATGTTTGGGTATCTTCCACATGAGAAAAGGACTCCTTCTTTTCCTTCCTTCCATCGGGGGAACCAACTGATTGTTCTACCTCCTATCCCGGCCAAGAGCTGGTCCCAATCTATTCTCCTCTTTTCAGTACACGAGCGATGGCTCAAGAGCGGATATGGATGTCTTGTGTCTTGTTGGAACAAGTGTGAAACCAACCAAACACAGAGGGCGGGTAAGCAACAGATGATCCGTGCGCTACTCTTTTCGCACCTTCGGTCAAATGTGTCAAATAGATCTGCCAAGACAGCTACCACCGGACTTTCCTTGCTATGGTGGTAGGCAAGGAAAGCGTCGATTGCTGCTAGGTCTACCAAACCATCCACGTTTGGAAAGAGGATGACCCCAAAAATTAGCAAAGCTAACACATCCATAAACGGGACCCAGTCTCCTTGATTGGCCATACCCCTCGCCTTGTCTTCTAGGTACTTCTGTGGTAGGCCCGCTATGCCGTTCCGAGTCTGTTTTACGCGGTCCAAACCTCTTGCTGAATCCTTGACCACAGTTGCAATTCTGCTCAAAGAGGGGAGATACCCGGAGGAAAGATATGGTTTTCTTCCCCCGAGAGGACATCCTAGAATTTCCTCAAATTCTTCAATGGTTGGTACTAATTGGAAGTCTGCGAATGTGAAGCACCTCAAAGGCTGGTCGTAGTATTGGGTAAGTGATGCAATGGCTTCTATGGACACCTCTGCTATGGTCAAATCTAAGATCTTTCCGTAAGTCTTGCGGAAGGTTTGCATTTGGAGGGGTTCCATCAACCGCCCTAATTCCTTGATGCTGGTGGTATCTAGGCTTTTGACCTTGACTTGGTAGAACCTCTTGCCGGTTTGATTTGTTCCCATGCTTACTAAAGTGAGACAAAAGCTGGTGCAAATCAAAACTCCGATATCTCATGGGTGGGATGGATGAATGCATGATGGAATGCATATGACACAGATGCAATCTAGGAATGCGGGGGTCCGGGGAATTTGTCCCCTTCTTAGATACGACGTCTAGGGGTAGCGAAATGCCCCAACGCACGTTTTTAAGAAGGCGACACGGACCCTCCGTTGGTTTGTTTACAGTAGGGATCAAGACAGAACCCATATGCAATGCCTATGCAAAAGACACAATGCGGGAATGTGCACAGTATGACAATATTTACCGAACATAAGCAAAAGGGTATATGATACTCATGCATGGCAGTGTGAAAAATGGCACGCAGCGTGTTTGCTTCGTGCCCCTATTGAAGGGACCTATAAGGGAGAGAACTAACTAGGCTTTTAGCAATAATTCCCAAGGTAGTTATATCTCTCTTGATGGTTTCTAGAGGTATCATCCCTTTTGACGAACATATTGTAGCAGTAGGGACTACTAGCAACAATAGGTTTTCAAAGAGAAAAGCTCTAGATGAGGGTTCACTGTAATCAAGCAAGTCGGAGACCTAGCATGATTACAGATTCACCTCCACTCCTTATGCTCCCATGAACCCGGGTATAGGGCCCTTTTTCACTCACAGTGTGTGCAAATAGTGTTGGTGTTTGTGTGCATCAAATGAATAAATATTTACTTCATGCATACATTTAAAACGCACTAAAAGCAACAAAGAGTTTATATACACAAGAACATAATGAAAGGAAACCAACAAAGGGGTAAGTCACGGTAAAACATTGCACAAAATTAAATGGCCTAACTCTCTAAAAACATTCCCCAGTGGAGTCGCCAACTGTCGCAACCTACCCTTCGGCGGGAGGGCGACGCGTGACTCGCGGGATGCGTGTTCCACGAAAGGAATACGCGCGGAGTCGCCACCAACGTTTATTTGAGGAAAACGTCGGAAAAAACCGGAAAAGACGCGATCTACGAACTTTTAAGTGAAAGGTTCGGGAGTTGTATTTACACACGGGGAAGGTATTAGCACCCCACACGTCCGTCCCAAGGGACGGCAGCCTTTAATCGAATGTGCAAACATGACTTTGATTTTTACGTTCCCTTTTATGTCCTTATATCCTTTATACCCTTTTTTATATTTTTTCTCTTTTAGTGGTCGACAAGGGTGTTTCCCTTTGCTCCTACGTATTCCTCAATTTGCAATGAGGAAATCAGACCTACGTAGTTCTTTTGGAACAAAGTGTTTGGTTAAGTTGTTTTTGTCTTTTTTGCAAAATGTGTTTTTTATTGAACAAAAGGTCATTTAAGGTGTTGAACCATTAAACGGTCTTTTGATTTTGAAAAGAGAGAAACGTTAAGGCGTTAGACCATTAACGATCTCTTGTTTTTGAAAGGAGAGAAACGTTAAGGCATTGGACCATTAACGATCTCTTGTTTTTGAAAGGAGAGAAACGTTAAGGCATTCGACCATTAACGATCTCTTGGGGTGGTCGACAAAAGCGGGGCTTTTGCTCCTACGTATCCTCAATGAGGAACTCAGACCTACGTAGTTCTTTCTTATCAAGTGATTCTTTTTTATTTTAAGAGGTGATCATTTTAAGGCGTTGGACTTTAAAAATGATCCATTTTACTTAGTGAGAAAATGAAATGACGAACTTCAAAAGCCTATTTTTGTGGACGAGCTTGACTAGGTGGATTGATTTTAGCCTTTAGTTTCACTTTAGTTATTAATCAATTCGATTAAGAATGAGAAATCCCAAAGAGAAAACGTCCAATTGATTTTCCGCTTTATTTTACTAAAAGATGTCTTTTTGATTATTATATTATTTTTTACCTCTTTTTGATTTCCAACGTGGTTACGGCACGACCGAACGGTCGGAATTGATTTTAACCAAAGTTAATGGATAATACAATTCAAACGTTCGGTGGAAATTTATTTTATTTTTAAGTTAAGCGAGAAACGACTTAAGTAAAATGGCTTAAGCACGTCAACAGGGGGTATAAAAAGTAAACAAAACGAGAATAGAAAATGCACGAAACACAATGTGGACCACTACGGGTACATAGAATGAATCGAAAAGCTTGGTTCGAGGTACTTACCCGTTGAAGATCGAAGAACGATGAAGAACGAATGAAGAACGTCGAAGAACGGTTGAAACCTTTGCGAGATTCCTCACGGGAAACGTTACGGAAACGTTTCGGAAGCGCCTCGGCTTAGATTTTCTTCACGGAAACAATTTTTCCAAGCAAATTCGAAAGAGAGAGAAGTGCCTAAGGGGCTGGACCATTTCCTTCTTGCTTTCCTCCCCTATTTATAGCAAAATAGGGGAGGTGGTTGCCGCCCAGCTCGCCCAGGCGAGCTCAGCTCGCCCAGGCGAGCAGGGTTGCTTCCTCCAGAAGCAACCGCCTTCTGGAGGAATCTTCTGGAGGGCCCAAATGGGCCTGGGTGCTATTTGCACCCCCATTTTTACTAAGTACACCCCCTCTGCTGTTTTTTGGTGATTCTTTTTTCGTAAAGTTACGGAAACTTACGAATTTCGTAACGATACTTGTTTTCTTTCCGTAATGTTACGGAACCTTGCGGATTACATAATCATCCCCTTTTTGACTTACGGAATGTTACGGAACCTCACTTAATTATGCAACGATGCTTCCATTTGATTTCCGGTGTGTCACGGAAACTTACGGATTGTGCATATATATTTTTTTTGGTTTTTTTGGGCATGTCCTGGAATTTCACAAATTGCCTAATGATGGGTGCCAAGCACCTCACAAGGACCAAAGAATGGTCGCATGTCATCAAGCAAAGGTCCCCGGACGAAATTAGGGTATGACAGTTGGCATGGATTTTGACAGTAAAGATGCGGTAAAAAATGCACTCAAACAATATGTGATGAAGGTGCATCAAAGTTTTAAGGTTGTTGAAACGAAATCACACAAATATATCGTTTGTTGCCCCAACAACACCGAAGAGTCTCCTTGCCCTTTTTATATGAGGGCAATTTTATCCAAAAAAACTGATGCATGGAAAGTGACACAATGGGGTGGACCGCACACATGTCTAAATATGACTATGACACAAGACCATGAGAAGCTTGATTCAAATTTAATTGCGACTTGCGTAGTAGGTACGTTTTTTATGGTCATGTTATCCTACTTTTGTGTTATTTGTTATTTTAATTTGTAATTTTATTTACTTATTTGAATTACAGGCATGATCAGAGAAGATCCATCAATAAAAATTTCTTTGATTCAAGAAAGGATAAATAGTGAATTTTCCTATAAGGTTTCATACAGAAAAGCATGGATGGCCAAACAAAAGGCGATTGCAATTGAATATGGCGATTGGGAAGAGTCGTATGCGAAACTCTCGTCATGGCTAACACACATGCAAAATCATTCTCCTGGCTCTTACTTTCAAATACTACATGACGATATTATTGTTGGTAATAGGGTGAGTCGCGAACATCGTCAATTTCATAGAGTATTTTGGACATTTGGTCAATGCAAGGAGGCTTTTAAGTATTGTAAGCCAATCATACAAGTTGACGGCACACATTTATACGGCAAATACCGTGGGACCCTGTTAATGGCCACATCGCAAGATGGAAATGGTGGTGTTCTTCCTCTAGCATTCGCCGTGGTCGAAGGCGAGACGCTAACAGCATGGTCATGGTTTTTGGCCCACTTGCGTGAACACGTCACAGATAAGAATGGAATTTGTCTAATATCTGATCGTCACGCGAGTATAAAGTCTGCTGTCGCTAATGAAGCACTTGGTTGGCAACCTCCCCACGGTTATCATGTGTACTGCGTCCGACACATAGCCAGCAATTTCAATCGCAAATTCAACAACGCGAAACAAAAAGAGATGTTCAAGAAATTGGGTAAGGTTTATTTTATACATTAATTTAATTTGAGTTTCATGTCTACGTACAACTTTTGATGATAACAAATTTGATGCAGCGTACACTCCTTGCAAGCATGTGTTTGATCAAAACTTAGAAAAATTTCATCAATTGAGTCCAGCCATAGCAAGATGGATTGATCGAATCTCAAAGGAAAAATGGAGCATGGCTTACGATACATCTGGACGACGATATGGTCACATGACAACCAACTTATCAGAATGTGTGAATAAGGTGTTGAAAGATTGTCGCAGCATTCCAATAACAGCGTTGGTCAAGTCAACATATAGTAGGTGCCGAAAGTACTTTGTTGATCGTGGTCGCCAAGCCCAAAGACAATTAAGAGAAGGCCAAGTTTATTGTTCTAAGCTTGTTACAGAACTTGGGAAAAATCGAGAACAAGCTTGTTCGTACATCGTTCGCGTGTATGATATCCACTTGACAAGGTTTGAAGTAGAGGAGACCTTCAATCCTATAACGCAACGTGGCGGACAAAAATGGGCAGTTAACTTGAATGGCCATTATTGTCAATGCGGAAGGTATTCTGCGCTTCACTATCCATGTTCACACATTATTGCAGCTTGTGGTTACGTGAGCATGAACTACTACCAATATATAGATGTTGTTTACACCAATGAGCACATCTTAAAAGCATACTCCGCACAGTGGTGGCCTCTTGGGAATGAAGCGGCAATTCCTCCTTCTGATGAGGCATGGACACTAATCCCTGACCCAACTACAATTCGTGCGAAAGGTCGGCCAAAATCAACAAGGATAAGGAATGAGATGGATTGGGTCGAACCATCTGACCACCGACAAAAATGTAGTAGATGTGGAGCTGAAGGGCACAATAGGCGCCGATGTCCAATGCAATCTGACCGTGGGAGTAATTTATTTAATTGATTTATGTATGTTACATGCCTGACTTGTATTGCTTTAGGTTTTGTTCAATGTATTTACTTGTTGGTCTTCAATAAAATCGTCAGTTACTTTTTGTTGAATGTGTGCTTCTAATGAAATATGTTAGTGCTTAGCTTTACTTAGTTTTAAAAGATTGGCTAAAATTTTGTTAAAACATAAGCACTTAGACAATGAAGGAAAGCTGGAGTTGCTGCACATGATGTCTAACATTATGTCAAGGAATCAGATTGGGCTGCACAATGCACAAGGCAAGATAAAATGTCAAATGAAGAATTGAAGCTGCAGGATCCACGATGTCGGATACAATGTCCAGGACATCCTGCCCGAAAATACTGGACACATAAATCTGTTATATCTTTAACAGATTAATGTGCAGTCAGCAACAGATTAGGAGCTCTATCTTTAGGAACGAATTAAAAGATAATTAAAGATTGAATTACAAACTTGAATAGTTTCGTTCAGGGATTAGAGATTGAAGATAAAAACTAAAAGATAAAACTTTATCTTTTAGATCTTTAAGTGCAGATTTTTCAGGAGAATGATAGAGCTTATCCAGCGCAAGTTGTTGCAGCCCAGATACGTACACTGCTATATAAACATGAAGGCTGCACGGGTTTTTAATAAAGTCAGAGATTGAAGAGTTATTTTGTGAGTTTTGTGACTTGAGTGTTTTGTGAGCCACCTTGATGCTACCCTAACATCAAGTGTTGGACCTGAGTGTGTAGAGTTTATCTCTATTGTTCAGAGAGCAATCTCTGGTGTGTCTTTGATTTGTTTGTAAACACGGGTGAGTGATTGAGAGGGAGTGAGAGGGGTTCTCATATCTAAGAGTGGCTCTTAGGTAGAAGTTGCATGGGTAGTGGTTAGGTGAGAAGGTTGTATACAATGGCTGTTAGATCTTCGAACTAATACTATTTTAGTGGATTTCCTCCCTGGCTTGGTAGCCCCCAGATGTAGGTGACGTTGCACCGAACTGGGTTAACAATTCTCTTGTGTTATTTACTTGTTTAATCTGTTCATACTGTCATATACAATCTGCATGTTCTGAAGCGCGATGTCGTGACATCCTGTACGACATCTGTCCTCAATATCAGAATTTCAATTGGTATCAGAGCAGGCACTCTAAATCACTGAGTGAGATCTAGGGAGATAAATTCTGATGAACATGGAGAAAGAAGGAGGACCAGTGAACAGACCACCAATTCTGGATGGAACCAACTATGAATACTGGAAAGCAAGGATGGTGGCCTTCCTCAAATCACTGGATAGCAGAACCTGGAAAGCTGTCATCAAAGGCTGGGAACATCCCAAGATGCTGGACACAGAAGGAAAGCCCACTGATGAATTGAAGCCAGAAGAAGACTGGACAAAAGAAGAAGACGAATTGGCACTTGGAAACTCCAAAGCCTTGAATGCCCTATTCAATGGAGTTGACAAGAATATCTTCAGATTGATCAACACATGCACAGTTGCCAAGGATGCATGGGAGATTCTGAAAACCACTCATGAAGGAACCTCCAAAGTGAAGATGTCCAGATTGCAACTATTGGCTACAAAATTCGAAAATCTGAAGATGAAGGAGGAAGAATGCATTCATGACTTCCACATGAACATTCTTGAAATTGCCAATGCTTGCACTGCCTTGGGAGAAAGGATGACAGATGAAAAGCTTGTGAGAAAGATCCTCAGATCTTTGCCTAAGAGATTTGACATGAAAGTCACTGCAATAGAGGAGGCCCAAAACATTTGCAACATGAGAGTAGATGAACTCATTGGTTCCCTTCAAACCTTTGAGCTAGGACTCTCGGATAGGACTGAAAAGAAGAGCAAGAACCTGGCGTTCGTGTCCAATGATGAAGGAGAAGAAGATGAGTATGACCTGGATACTGATGAAGGTCTGACTAACGCAGTTGTGCTCCTTGGAAAACAGTTCAACAAAGTGCTGAAAAGAATGGACAGGAGGCAGAAACCACATGTCTGGAACATCCCTTTCGACATCAGGAAAGGTAGTGAATACCAGAAGAAGTCAGATGAAAAGCCCAGTCACAGCAAAGGAATTCAATGCCATGGGTGTGAAGGCTATGGACACATCAAAGCTGAATGTCCCACCCATCTCAAGAAGCAGAGGAAAGGACTCTCTGTATGTTGGTCTGATGATACAGAGAGTGAATAAGAAAGTGATTCTGACAGAGATGTGAATGCACTCACTGGGAGATTTGAATCTGATGAAGATTCAAGTGATATTGATATTGAAATCACTTTTGATGAGCTTGCTATATCCTATAGAGAACTGTGCATCAAAAGTGAGAAGATTCTTCAGCAAGAAGCTCAACTGAAGAAGATCATTGCAAATCTGGAGGCTGAGAAGGAGGCACATGAAGAGGAGATCTCTGAGCTTAAAGGAGAAATTGGTTTTCTGAACTCTAAACTGGAAAACATGACAAAATCAATAAAGATGCTAAATAAAGGCTCAGATATGCTTGATGAGGTGCTACAGCTTGGGAAGAATGTTGGAAACCAGAGAGGACTTGGATTTAATCATAAATCTGCTGGCAGAACAACCATGACAGAATTTGTTCCTGCCAAAAACAGCACTGGAGCCACGATGTCACAACATCGGTCTCGACATCATGGAACGCAGCAGAAAAAGAGCAAAAGAAAGAAGTGGAGGTGTCACTACTGTGGCAAGTATGGTCACATAAAGCCCTTTTGCTATCATCTACATGGCCATCCACATCATGGAACTCAAAGTAGCAGCAGCGGAAGGAAGATGATGTGGGTTCCAAAACACAAGATTGTTAGTCTTGTTGTTCATACTTCACTTAGAGCATCAGCTAAGGAAGATTGGTACCTAGATAGCGGCTGTTCCAGACACATGACAGGAGTTAAAGAATTCTTGGTGAACATTGAACCTTGCTCCACTAGCTATGTGACATTT
Organism: Glycine soja; assembly: GCF_004193775.1. Classification (NCBI taxonomy): domain Eukaryota; kingdom Viridiplantae; phylum Streptophyta; class Magnoliopsida; order Fabales; family Fabaceae; genus Glycine; species Glycine soja. The sequence goes on from NC_041005.1 coordinate 32,121,011, forward strand.
GGAGATGGCTCTAAAGGAAAGATCACTGGAATGGGAAAGCTAGTCCATGATGGACTTCCTAGTCTGAACAAAGTACTGCTGGTGAAGGGACTGACTGCAAACTTGATCAGCATCAGTCAGTTGTGTGATGAAGGATTCAATGTAAACTTCACAAAGTCAGAATGCTTGGTGACAAATGAGAAGAGTGAAGTTCTAATGAAGGGCAGCAGATCAAAGGACAACTGTTACCTATGGACACCTCAAGAAACCAGTTACTCCTCCACATGTCTATCCTCCAAAGAAGATGAAGTCAAAATATGGCATCAAAGATTTGGACATCTGCACTTAAGAGGCATGAAGAAAATCATTGACAAAGGTGCTGTTAGAGGCATTCCCAATCTGAAAATAGAAGAAGGCAGAATCTGTGGTGAATGTCAGATTGGAAAGCAAGTCAAGATGTCCCACCAGAAGCTTCAACATCAGACCACTTCCAGGGTGCTGGAACTACTTCACATGGACTTGATGGGGCCTATGCAAGTTGAAAGCCTTGGAGGAAAGAGGTATGCCTATGTTGTTGTGGATGATTTCTCCAGATTTATCTGGGTCAACTTTATCAGAGAGAAATCAGACACCTTTGAAGTATTCAAAGAGTTGAGTCTAAGACTTCAAAGAGAAAAAGACTGTGTCATCAAGAGAATTAGGAGTGACCATGGCAGAGAGTTTGAAAACAGCAAGTTTACTGAATTCTGCACATCTGAAGGCATCACTCATGAGTTCTCTGCAGCCGTCACACCACAACAAAATGGCATAGTTGAAAGGAAAAACAGGACTTTGCAAGAAGCTGCTAGGGTCATGCTTCATGCCAAAGAACTTCCCTATAATCTCTGGGCTGAAGCCATGAACACAGCATGCTATATCCACAACAGAGTCACACTTAGAAGAGGGACTCCAACCACACTGTATGAAATCTGGAAAGGGAGGAAGCCAACTGTCAAGCACTTCCACATCTTTGGAAGTCCATGTTACATTTTGGCAGATAGAGAGCAAAGGAGAAAGATGGATCCCAAGAGTGATGCAGGAATATTCTTGGGATACTCTACAAACAGCAGAGCATATAGAGTATTCAATTCCAGAACCAGAACTGTGATGGAATCCATCAATGTGGTTGTTGATGATCTAACTCCAGCAAGAAAGAAGGATGTCGAAGACGATGTCAGAACATCGGGAGACAATGTAGCAGATACAGCTAAAAGTGCAGAAAATGCAGAAAATGCAGAAAACTCTGATTCTGCTACAGATGAACCAAACATCAATCAACCTGACAAGAGTCCCTCCATTAGAATCCAGAAGATGCACCCCAAGGAGCTGATTATAGGAGATCCAAACAGAGGAGTCACTACAAGATCAAGGGAGATTGAGATTGTCTCCAATTCATGCTTTGTCTCCAAAACTGAGCCAAAGAATGTGAAAGAGGCACTGACTGATGAGTTCTGGATCAATGCTATGCAAGAAGAATTGGAGCAATTCAAAAGGAATGAAGTTTGGGAGCTAGTTCCTAGACCCGAGGGAACTAATGTGATTGGCACCAAGTGGATCTTCAAGAACAAAACCAATGAAGAAGGTGTTATAACCAGAAACAAGGCCAGACTTGTTGCTCAAGGCTACACTCAGATTGAAGGTGTAGACTTTGATGAAACTTTCGCCCCTGTTGCTAGACTTGAGTCCATCAGATTGTTACTTGGTGTAGCTTGCATCCTCAAATTCAAGTTGTACCAGATGGATGTGAAGAGCGCGTTTCTGAATGGATACCTGAATGAAGAAGTCTATGTGGAGCAGCCAAAGGGATTTATAGATCCAACTCATCCAGATCATGTATACAGGCTCAAGAAGGCTCTCTATGGATTGAAGCAAGCTCAAAGAGCTTGGTATGAAAGGCTAACAGAGTTCCTTACTCAGCAAGGGTATAGGAAGGGAGGAATTGACAAGACTCTCTTTGTCAAACAAGATGCTGAAAACTTGATGATAGCACAGATATATGTTGATGACATTGTGTTTGGAGGGATGTCGAATGAGATGCTTCGACATTTTGTCCAACAGATGCAATCTGAATTTGAGATGAGTCTTGTTGGAGAGCTGACTTATTTTCTGGACTCCAAGTGAAGCAGATGGAAGACTCCATATTCCTCTCACAAAGCAAGTATGCAAAGAACATTGTCAAGAAGTTTGGGATGGAAAATGCCAGCCATAAAAGAACACCTGCACCTACTCACTTGAAGCTGTCAAAGGATGAAGCTGGCACCAGTGTTGATCAAAGTCTGTACAGAAGCATGATTGGGAGCTTACTATATTTAACAGCAAGCAGACCTGACATCACCTTTGCAGTAGGTGTTTGTGCAAGATATCAAGCCAATCCTAAGATAAGTCACTTGAATCAAGTAAAGAGAATTCTGAAATATGTAAATGGCACCAGTGACTATGGGATTATGTACTGTCATTGTTCAGATTCAATGCTGGTTGGATATTGTGATGCTGATTGGGCTGGAAGTGCAGATGACAGAAAAAGCACTTCTGGTGGATGTTTCTATTTGGGAAACAATCTTATTCATGGTTCAGCAAGAAGCAGAACTGTGTGTCCCTATCTACTGCAGAAGCAGAGTATATTGCAGCAGGAAGCAGCTGTTCACAACTAGTTTGGATGAAGCAGATGCTGAAGGAGTACAATGTCGAACAAGATGTCATGACATTGTACTGTGACAACATGAGTGCTATTAATATTTCTAAAAATCCTGTTCAACACAGCAGAACCAAGCACATTGACATTAGACATCACTATATTAGAGATCTTGTTGATGATAAAGTTATCACACTGGAGCATGTTGCCACTGAGGAACAAGTAGCAGATATTTCACAAAGGCATTGGATGCAAATCAGTTTGAAAAACTGAGGGCAAGCTGGGCATTTGTCTGCTAGAGGAGTTATAGCAGTTACTTCTATCTGAACGTGCTCAAACTTCTCACTCAACATTAATAGCACGTTCACTACTGGGCCAAAACAAATTCAACCTCCGTTTCACACGTTCCCCTACATTCCTCATTCAAACTTACATTTTCGTGGCAATCTCGTTTTCATCAGCATTCCCCAACACTTCTCAGATATTCACGAAACCACTCCCAAAGCTCTGCTTCTCCATGGCTACCTCACCAAAAGAAACCTCATCCCCTGTTTCACCCTCTGTACCATCATCTCCATCATCCTCCAAAACTCCATCAAACCAGGAACAACCTGCACTCAATATCCAATCCATACAAATGATTCCTGGTCCAGGCCCTGTTCCTGAGAAACTGGTCCCTAAAAGACAACAGGGAGTGAAGATTTCTGAAAACCCTAGCTTTGCAACAAGCCCTAGGGAAGAAGACACTGAGATGGATAAGAAGATCCGCAGTTTTGTGAATAGCATTTTGAAAAATGCTTCTGTCCCTGATGCTGATAAAGATGTCCCAACATCTTCCACCCCAAATGCTGAAGTCCTCTTTTCATCCAGTGAGAGAAATCAACAGAGGAAGAGGATCAAGCCACAGAGGAGACCCCTGCACCAAGGGCACCAGAACCTGCTCCAGGTGACTTCATTGACCTAGAAGAAGTAGAATCTGATGAGGAACCCATTGCCAAAAAGTTGGCACCTGCATTGCAGAAAGATTACAAAGAAGAAAGGGAAAAACCCCATTACTAGGTCTGGACGAATCAAAACTACTGCACAGAAGAAGAGCACACCAATCACTCCTACCACATCCAGATGGAGCAAAGTTGCAATCCCTTCCAAGAAGAGGAAAGAAATTTCCTCATCTGATTCTGATGATGATGTCGAACTAGATGTTCCCGACATCAAGAGAGCCAAGAAATCAGGGAAAAAGGTGCCTGGAAATGTCCCTGATGCCCCATTGGACAACATTTCATTCCACTCCATTGGCAATGTTGAAAGGTGGAAATTGTATATCAACGCAGACTTGCTTTAGAAA
>NC_041005.1:32425504-32505466 GCF_004193775.1 Glycine soja
ATCTATGCGCGTTTACCACTCGACTCGCAGCTCCTGAATGATAAAGGGCGCAGAATCTGTCTCTGCGTGTTTGCCACCCAACTTGTTGTTCCTAAATGATAAAGGGCGCAAAATTCGTCTATGTGCGTTTATCACCCAATTTGCGAAATCTGAATGCAAAGGGCACAGAATTCGTCTATGTGCATTTACCACTCGACTTGCTGCTCCTGAATGATTAAGGGCGCAAAATTCGTCTCTGCGCGTTTACCACCAAACTTGTTGTTCCTGAATGTTAAAGGGCGCAAAATTCGTCTATGCGCGTTTATCACCCAATTTGCGAAATCTGAATGGCAAAGGGCACAAAATTCGTCTATGCACGTTTACCACTCGATTCGTTGCTCCTGAATGATAAAGGGCGCAGAATTCGTCTCTGCGTGCTATCATGCTTTGAGTCTTAGAGATAGCAAAAGAAATTTTTAAAAGTGCATATAACCACTTGGGTATCTCCGCATGTCACGTTACTCCAGGGTCAGTATGACAAAAATTGTCTTCGCGGAAGATGACTTAAATCTCCGCGTGTCAACGGGCTTGTTGGCCGCGATTGACAAAGGGTGTAGAAGACGACGTTAGTCTCTGCGTGCTATCATGCTTTGAGTCTTAGAGATAGCTAAAGAAAGTTTAAACGGATAACCACTTGGTTATCTCCGCATGTCACCTGACTCCAAGGTCAGTATGACAGAAATTGTCTGCGCGGAAGATGACGTAAATCTCCGCGTGTCAACGGGCTTGTTGGCCGCGATTGACAAAGGGTGCAGAAGACGACGTTAGTCTCTGCTTGCTATCATGCTTTGAGTCTTAGAGATAGCAAAAGAAAGTTTAAATGGATAACCACTCGGGTATCTCCGCATGTCACGTGACTCCAGGGTCAGTATGACAGAAATTGTGGGGCGGCCGACAAAAGCGAGGCTCTTGCTCCTACGTATCCTCAATGAGGAACTCAGACCTACATAGTTCTGGATAACTTGTGAGACTAAAAATAGTCTCGGTGTTTTCTTCACTAAAATGCAAACATGCTTTAGTAAAGAGAGAAAACTTCCAACTAATCAGAGCAACATATGCTTTTCGGATGAAAAACAATGTGTCTACCGGGGAAGGGGAGTATGCTGATGAAATCTTCTTATAACCACAAATGAGATTTTGGATGTTAGCTTTTCGTTTCTAAATGACCATTTAGAGGAAACACTGGGTTCAACAAAAATAGAAGAAAATCACTCAAAGTGTATTAATCTCACACAGGTAAGTGTTTCATCCTAATTCCGAACCATAGATATGTCATGACTTGATTTTGCAAATCATTTCCTATCAAATCAAAGACTACATGCGTGATCATGGATCAATAGGACTTTTCTGGGGAATGGGTTCATTTGGTGGGAAATTTGGCTCTGAGTGTTTGGGCCTTTTCCTTTTCTATTTTTGTTTAGTGTGGGGCGAAAAAGTCACCGACGCACAGGATTTTGGTTGGTAATCAAAGGGAGAGGGCCACTTTAGGTCGTGGTTTCCTTTCTTTTTTGTTTTTTTTTTGTTTTCTTGGTGACAACTCTGTATTTGTTCAGATATTGTCTGGTCCTAAGACCTTTCTGCATATTTCTTCTTTTCTTTTCCGATCTTTGATCGAGAATTCTCTTTCTTTTTTGCTTTCCCCCATTTTCCTTGATTGGGAATTTTCCCTTTTTGCTTTCTTCTGATTCTTTTGATCGAGAATTTTTTCCTTTTCTCCTTTTCTCTTCTTTTCTTTTGTTTTCTTTTGAGGGTAAGGTTTATGATGAGTTGGGACTTTGGCTCAAGGCTTGTAGAACAGATGGACATGATATATGTCAGGGTGTTGGTCTGGTTCAGGTATAAAAGGGAATGTCCCACATTATTTCCCTGACACAAATGCAACAATGATGATTTGGAAATTTTATGCAAAACTAGTCATGCATGCACCTATGTGGACACTCAAGTGTCGAAAATTTTTTGGTCATGTGATGCTAGGGCTCATAATTCATTTTCTCTATTTTAGTCAACCCAGTATTTCCAAAATATGTTCTTTTATTAATTTGTGCATTCATCCGAGTCTATTTTGGGTGCTCTTTTCACAAGCATGTTGTTTTTTTAGCTAGACATCTTTTTATTTTTATTTTCTTTTTTTCTTTTTTATCATTTGTTTATTTCTTTTTCTTGTTTGTTTTTGTTTTTCCCCCTTTTTTCATGAGGTATTTTGCTACCTAAACATGTGTATATTTTTGTGAGGTATTTTTGCTATATACATGCATATCCAAGGTATCTTGCTACCTAAACATATATATATATATATATATATATATATATATATATATATATATATATATATATATTTTGGTGAGGTATCTTTTTGCTACATACATGCATATCTAAGGTATCTTGCTACCTAAACATACATATATATCTTTTGTGAGGTATTTTTTGCTACATACATGCATATGCAAGGTATCTTTCTACCTAAACATACATATATATATTTTGTGAAGTATTTTTTGTTACATACATGCATATCCAAGGTATCTTTCTACATAAACATACATATATATATTTTGTGAAGTATTTTTTGTTACATACATGCATATCCAAGGTATCTTTCTACCTAAACATACATATATATATATATATATATTGTGAAGTATTTTTTTTTGTTACATACATGCATATCCAAGGTATCTTTCTACCTAAGCATACATATATATATTTTGTGAAATATTTTTTTTGATTACATACATGCATATCTAAGGTATTTTCACTACCTAAACATACATATATATATTTTGTGAAGTATTTTTTTGTTTACATACATGCATATCTAAGGTATTTTCACTACCTAAACATACATATATATATTTTGTGAGGTATGACTACCTTCCGAGCTTGTGCTTGTTTTATTCAAATTCCTAGGATCATGAGCAACTAGGTGTGTCCTACTATAACTTGCGAAACAAAAGGTGATCAAATAACAAGCAGAAATTTAAAAGTTACTAGGTTGCCTCCTAGTAGCGCTTCTTTAACGTCTTGAGCTGGACGCATGATGACTTTTCGATCACGGACCTAGTACTTTTGCTTACCTTTGGCTTTGGACTTGGTCGCCTATTGGTCGGCCATGTGTCGTAGGCAACGCTCTAACCTTTTTGTGGATGAGCTGAGGTGCTCTTGAGGTGGTGGCGGTGCATTTGTTGCCCGCTGCCGGCCATCCCCAGGCTGTTGTGGTGTCTCACCTTGCGCTTGCCTGGGGGGCACAATACTTCTTGATGAAAGCTCGGTTAGTAGGAGGCCTGATGACCTTGCTGGGGGTGACGGGCACTCCGTAGAACTGATAGAGGCCCGTAATCAAAGCTGGAAGCCCAGGACCCTGTTGGACTTCTTTGGGTCCACGGGGTGTCCTGCGGGCGCGATCCCTGCAAACAATAGATGACATCAGAAATCAGTTTGAACCATATGCATACTTACCTATGTCGCGATGACATGACCTTGCTGGGGAGTACGAGCACCCCGTAGGACTGATAGAGGCCCATAACCAGAGCTGGAAACCCCAGGGCCCTGTTGGACTTCTCTGGGTCCACTGGGTGTCTTTGTGAGTGTGATCCCTGCAAATAATAGATGGCATTAGAAATCAGTTGGAAATAATGCATACCTACCTATGTCGGGATAGCACAGACCAACTAATACTTCCGCAAGGGGAGATCGGCATTACGGTCGCTGGGCAGAATGTTGCTAAGTAGAAATGTCATACATATCTGTGTAAGAGTGGTCATGTTGGTGTGCATGATCCGCACTCGTCTCTTTGCAGTGGCACGGGTGGAATCTTGCCCCGGTATGCATAGTAGCTGCACGATAGCTTCCTCCTCTGGTTGTACTTGCATAGTTGGCCCTCCTCCAGGATCAGGGGGTGACCCAGGAACTGATAAAAGGAAATTACTGGCCCCTGAACCGAGAGTTCAAGTCTCGATTAAGCATTTAAGGGCAGAGGACCTTAAATTCACTTAAGGTGTGGATATGGAGTCCACTGAAAGTGAGGACGCGTAACCCTCTAAAGGCGAGGGCGTGCATCCCTCTGAAGTTCAGGACGTGTCGCCCTTTGAAGGCGAGGGCGTGTAGCTCACTGAAGGTGAGGACGTGTAGTCCTCTGAAGGCGAGGACGTGTTGTCCTCTGAAGGCGAGGACGTGTAGTCCTCTGAAGGTGAGGACATGTAGTCCTCAGAAGGTGAGGGCGTGTAGCCCTACGAAGGCGAGGGTGAGGACGTGTTGTCCTCCGAAGCTGAGGACATGAAGTCCTCTGAAGGCGAGGAAGTCTAGTCCTCTAAAGGTGAGGGCGTGCAACCCCCTGATGGTGAGGACGTGTAGTCCTCTAAAGGCGAAGACGTGTAGTCCTCTAAAGGCGAGGACAGGTAGTCCTCTAGAGGCGACAGGTACTAGTACCCAAGGGTCCACCCTTATGAGAAAGCAAGAGATCGACTCATGGAGAGGGCCGGTCATCCCAAATTCAAAAGATTGGACATTAGATGTAGGAAATCTATGCATTTAACATGATTTTTAGGGATGAGATGCATGCAACTTTTGTCATGCGATTTGGTAAATGCGGACTTCATATGAAACAATGCAATGTAATGGAAATTTGTACAATGTTCATAACATTCTTTCCCTATGTTATGATTTTGATTTTAATTTATTTATTATTTTCTTTTGAAAAACACAGATTGACTGTCTTTTTGAAAGAGGTGATAATTCATGCAACCTTATCCTATCTTTTGCAAATCTCTCTAGGAACTCCCTTAGAGTGTGTGTTCTGTTTGATTTAGTCACTTGACCATTTTGGAGTGACGGCAATGGAGCCATTTGACGTTTAATCAATCCATATAAATTCTAGGGTTTGTCCCCCTTTTTTTTGTTTAAAAACATCGACAAGTGAGAACTTTTGATCTGCCCCTAGGTTCGCTCGAGGCACATGCACGGTGCCCCTCATTGCCCCAGTGTAAGGCTTTGAGGTAACAATTGTTATCTTTTATCATGACCTTGTAGTTGGGAACCTATTGGGTGAGAACTTCTAATCTGCCCCTAGGTTCACTTGAGGCTTATGCACGAAGCCCCTCACTGCCCCAGTATAAGGCTTTGAGGTACCAATCGTTGTCTTTCGTCATGACCTTGTAGCAGGGAACCTATTGGGTGAGGACTTCTAATCTACCCCTAGGTTCACTTAAGGTTTATACATGGTGCCTCTCATTGCCCCAGTGTAGGGCTTTGAGGTATCAATCGTTGTCTTGTTTTCACAACCTTGTAGCAAGGAAGAAGCGATTGATTCTCAAAAAGGACTTTCAAGGACGAGAAATAGTTGAAGGATTTTTCAATTGATGGATTAAGTCAAATGACTTCTATTCTTGATAACTCACTTCTCTAGGGATGATAAAATGAGGTCACATGAATGTCTATATTTTTACTTGAAAACACAGTCAATCAAATGCCCTTTTTTTTCTTTTATTTTGAAACTTATTTGTCTTGAGCTTTACCCATCGTTTTATGGCACCCCCACCAAATGTGTAGCACGAGTAATTTCTGATTGAACGATCTTGGAAGTCAACACTCAGGAGAGCAGGTCACTTTGAGCAAACAAACCAATGGCTTACACTCACATTCCGGTGGAAGTTGAATAAGCAAAGATGTGTTTGTGAAAGGATGAGAGAGACAAGGATGTCAAATTCATCCATTATTTAGCATTGTAATTGTGGTTTACAATAATGGCATAAACTTGAAAATCCTAATGAGTCATTAGAGACATCTAACAACAGCTTTCAAAATTGCCCCATGTGTGGTGTCGCTTGTCAATGTCAGGACTCATACGCGATTCTCCTCAAATTTTTGCCAGCCCGCATCAATTTAGACTTTGCACCTTACGCTTCAGGGTCATACAATGTTCAATGGAATGCCCCGGGGCTCCTCCATGATAAGCACACATTGTGTTCGAGTCGTACCCTCGGAAAAATGGAGGGGTTGAGGAAACCTAGCAGGGGTTATGGCTACCATTGCAGTATCAAGTAGATATGGGAGCAAGTCAGCATTGGACACCGGAATTGGGGTGAATTCTACAGGCTTTTCGCTGCAAAATTCATTTCTTGGTTGGTGTTTTGGTTTGTGCTTAAGGTGGTGTTTTGTTGTTGATTGTGTGGAAGGTGGGTTTTGTGATTGATTTAGGGATGACCTTTGTGGATAAATGGGTGGTGGGTAAGGAGAAGGGTTGTTATTGGCTAAGTAATGACATTGTTGGGTTGGTGGGAAACTTGGCCGTATAGGAATGGTAGTCACAGCATGGGTTTCTCCCTCATCCTCACCTTCTTCATTTGCCCCAGTTTTCTTATTCATCAAAGCAGGATGATTAAATTTGCCTCTTTTTAGACCCACTTCGATCCCACCATTTTTCATAGTAGAACACCGGTAACGTGTCTACTATCATTGTGATAATCTCTTTCTCTGTTATTGGGGTGCTACTTGAGCTGCCAGATCCCTCCACCTCTGGGCATATTCCTTGAAGGATTCATGCTCTTTTTTGCACATGTTCTATAGTTGCATCCTATCCGAAGCCATATCAGAATTGTACTGATATTGCTTAATGAAGGCAACCATTAGGTCCCTCCAAGAATGGACTCGGGAAGGTTCCAAGTTAGCGTACCAGGTAACAGCTACCCCAGTAAGACTTTCTTGGAAGTAATGTATTAGCAGTTCCTCATTTTTTGTGTATGCCCCCATCTTCCGAAAATACATCTTTAGATGGTTCTTGGGGCAAGTAGTCCCCTTGTACTTGTCAAAGTCCGGCACCTTGAACTTGGGAGGGGTGACGATATTGGGTACTAGGAACAACTCTTCTAGGTTAGCAAAGGCATAATCTTCTCCTCCTTCAATGGCCTTGAGCCTTTCCTCTATATGATCCAACTTTCCCTTTTCAGCCATAGTAGGAGGGGCTCTTCCCACCGCAAAATGCAAGGGTTGTGGTTGTGGGCGAAACTGAGGGCCCTTCAAAGTGTTTGGCATGGGTATACCACCAACTGCTTGCCCTTCAGTGGCATATCTGAGGCAAGGCTCAAAGTCCACTAGATTGTGGCGGGGCATTTCATGTGTCTCACCCACAGTTTAAGAGACATGTGCATGATGAGGTTGTCGGCTTTCAATGAGTATGGGAGCGGAGTTATTAACATCCTCATTGGGAATGTATGCCACATTGGGTGGTGTATAGTTGGGAGGCAAGCCATATGGTGGGAAGGCATGCTTGTTTTGAATTTGCGCATAATGGGGGGCCGTCCGTACTTCCCAAATCTTTGCCCACCATATCTGAGGTTGGATGATTCATTTGGTTAAGGCCAGATGGGGGCATCGGGTTCACCTTAGCAATAGCGCTGGTAGCGGCAACTGTAACCGTATTGGCTTCCATTATCTTCTTCATGCTCATCATGGCCTCCATCATTGTGGCCATTTTCTCTTTCATGGCCTCCATGTCGGCCTTCATCTGCTCTTGCGCCTCGTCTACTTTACCCATTACTCTAGCTCTAGCACGGGTTCGGTAAGGGCACCGTAAAACATGTTCTTTTCTTTTTTATAACAATGATTAAGTTCATTTTTATTTTACTTTATTTTATTTTTTCATTTTTTATTTTTTTCAAGGAAAGAATGCAATGAGCAATGCAACCAATGAAAAGCATGGATGTATGTGAATGATACACAATTGAAGTATTGTGAATTTTTACGCAGGACATGGGGTTGAATCAATTTAGATTTTTCAACATGGTCCATGACATCTTGGTCAAGGTGAAACTGGAAGTAACAAGGACATCAACGGTTTTAAATGTGCTTGGCAGTAGACGAAGCAGTGATGTAACTTGATTCATCTTGTGCCCCAATTTTTGCAAGATGGTTACTTCCATTGTTCAACTTGACTTGATGAACTTTTTTCGAAAAAGCATGAGCTTAGTTCAACCCTATAATCCAAGGAATGGCAATTCGGTCACCAATACTTCAACAACCTTTCCTAGGGATGAATGACTCGGGCATACTTTAAGCTATGCATGGAAAATGTAATTATGAAATTGAGATGCCCGAAGAAACATCATTTCCTAGTTAACCATGCATTAGGTACCATGTTCACTCATTTTGTTTTTAAGTGAAACGGGTTTATGATCCCAACATGGTTGGCTCATGGTACCGAATATATGCAACTAAGAATGCATCATGAATTTTCATGCTTCCCATTTTGTTTTTGTTTTGTAGAGGAAAATGCAAGGATCACGCATGAGCGAACATGAAAACAAAAGGTATTCAGTTTGTAGAACAAAAAGTATGTTGAACGCATATGCATGATGATGCAATGACTCATGCAAAATGTGATGTTGGAATATGATAACGGACAAATGCAGGAACGATATGTTCATCATGATGCCATGAAGAGATGCTTATGTGATGCATGATATGAATTCATGCTAGAGATAAAATGCGGGAGTGATTTGATTCACACTGATCTTTGGAGTAAAAACGCGGGATAAACTCATTTTATTTAGAAAGTTTATAACTAGTCAAGATCTGAGTGACAATACAAACTTTCCTAGCGGTTTCTAATTATATGGGCCATTAAGTCTATCATATGCTGACAATAGCTGAGAAGTCCGTGGATCTCCTCGGGGGCGGAGTAGGTGTCCGCCATCGCTTTGGCCTTGGCTAGCAATCGGGGAAGTTCTTGACTCCCGTTCAAGGTAAGAGCAAATCGGTCCATCCACATGGTTGCCTCTTGGTGTAACAAGTCGATCACCCTTCCTCTAGCCTCCTTTTCCACATACACTTGGGCATACTCGTCCTCCACCCTATGGTCGTGGGCCGTGGCTAGACTTAGTTCCTCTTAGTACTTGCTGATGATGACTAACATGTTGGTCTCTGTCTCGCATAAACGCTGAGACAAACTTCTCTTGGACCTCGAGCAAGCCTTCAACTCATCCTTCAAGATCAAACTGTCTACCCGCGATTGGTCCCTTTCCTTTCTTCGGAGTTTAAGCTCGCTGTTGCTACCCCACAGAGCCCCTCGGAATTTGTTCCGGCCGCGTTCTTCCCTACAAGCCCTCTTGGTTTCTCGTTCCAAGGCTTTGGTGGTAGCCACATTTACATCTCTCAGTTCGGTATTCTCCTTTCGGATTTTCAGAGCTGCTGATTTGAACCTTTCTTTAACTGTTTGGGCTTGCTCGAGCTTGCCCTAAGGGCCTGCACCTCTTCGTCTTCCTTCGGTGCCTCAACTTCCTCCCTTTTAGCAGTTCTCAAACTTGGGAGCCAATCCAAACCTTGCACGTGGGCTTTCAACCACTTACGATAGCCACCGATGGGCCCATTGTTACTGCCCCTAAGTTCCTTGTCCTTCTTTTGCAACACCTCCCATGCCTTGCGGACCTTCTGAAGTGTCTCCATGTTGGTTTTATAGCAAGAACAGGATTGCAGCTGATGCAACCCCTCGTCCCCATCAAGGGAACATTTGGAAATCCTCCGCATGAAATAAGAACTCCGGTTCTTCCTTCCTTCCATCGAGGGAACCAGTTGACAGATGCTCCTTCTTTGCTTGCTAAGAGTTGGTCCCAATTTGCCCCTCCTTTCTTTGTGCATGAACAGTGGCTTTCTAGCGAGCAAGCATGCCTCACCTCTTGGCGAAAAAGGTGTGAAACTAACCATACATAAAGTGCTGGAGTACAACAAACAATCATTGTATTGCTCTTTTCATATCTTCGGTCGAAGGTGTAATATAGGTCGGCTAGCATAGCGACAACCGGGCTTTCCTTGTGGTTATGATAGGCAAGAAAAGCGTTGATCGTTGCTAGGTCCACCAACCCATCCACATTTGGAAAGAGGACTCCTCCGAAGATCAACAGTGCAAGAATATCTATGAACGGGGCCCACTCGCCTTTACTTGCCAAGATTCTTGTTTTTGCCTCCAAATATTTTCTTGGTATTCCAACCACCCCATTTTTGACTTGCTTCCTGTGGTCTAATTCCTGGGCCGAGGTTTGGACTATCTTGGAAATTCTAGCTAATGAGCGATAGAACTCTGAGAAGAGGTATGGTTTCCTTCCCCCTAGAGGGCATCCTAGGATCTCTTCAAATTCTTCCACCATGGGTGATAACTGGAAGTCCCCAAAGGTGAAGCACCTCAACAACTGATCATAATACTGGGCAAGGGAGGCAATGGCCTTTGTGGAGACTTCTACCATGGCTAGGTCCCAGATTTTACCGTAAGCTTTGCGAAAAGCTTGCCGTTGGAGCTAACCCATCAGTTGCACTACCTCTTTTAGACTGGTGGTCCCTAGGCTCTTGACCTTGACTTGATAGAACCTCTTTTTAAGTGAAGGCATTTGACTTGATCCCATGTTTTACTAAAGTGAAAAAATCGGTGCGAATCAAAACTCCGACATCTATCATGGGTGGAATGGATGAACGCATGAAGAAATGCGTATGACACAGATGCAATTTATGAATACGGGAGCCCGGGAAATTGTCTCCGTATTTAAGAAGGTGACACGGACCCTCCGTTGGTTTGCCAAAGAGAGGGGATCAAAACAGAATCCGTGTGTGATGCATATGCGAAAGGCGCAACACGGGAGTGTACAATATGACAATATTCACAAACAAATATAAGCAAAAGGGTACATGACACTTATGCATGGCAGTGTGAAAAAATGGCACGCAGTGTGTCCGCTTCGTGCCCCTATTCAAGGGACCTATATGGGAAAGAGCTAAAAGGGTTTTTAGTGATAATCCCCAAGGTGGTCATATCTCTCTTGATGGTCTCTAGAGGTATCATCCTCTTCGAAGAACGTATTGCAGCAGTAGGGACTACTAGCAACAATATGTTATCAAAGAGAAAAACTCTAGATGAGGGTTCACTGTAATCAAGCAAGTCGGAGACCCAGCATGATCACAGATTCACCTCCACTCCTTATATTCCCACGAACCCGGGTATAGGGCCCTTTTTTTCAAATCACCGTGTGTGCAAATAGTGTTGGGTGTTTGTGTGCATCAAATGAAAATATTTACCTCAAGCATACATTTTAAAACACACTAAAAGCATAAAAGAGTTATATACACAAGAACATAAGGAAAATATAGGGAAACCAACAAAGGAGGATGTTATGATAAAACATTGCACAAGATTAAATGTCCTAACTCTCAAAAAATGGTCCCCAGTGGAGTCGCCAATTGTCGCAACCTACCCTTCGGCGGGAGCGCGTCGCGTGACTCGCGGGTGCGTGTTCCAAGAAAGGAAAATGCACGGAGTCACCACCAACGTTTATTTGAGGAAAATGTCGCAAAAACCGGAAAAGATGTGGTCTACGAACTTTAAGTGAAAGGTTCGGGAGTTGTATTTATGTACGAGGAAGGTATTAGCACCGCACCCCATTTTTACTAAATACACCCCTGCCTTTTTTGTGGTGATTCTTTTTTCTTAAAGTTATGGAAACTTACGAATTTCGTAACGATACTTGTTTTCTTTCCGTAATGTTGCGGAACCTTACGGATCACGTAATCATCCCTTTTTTGCCTTCCGAAACGTTACGGAACTTTACGGATTGCGCACTAACACTTCCTTTTAATTTCCAGCATGTCACGGAACTTCACGGATTGTGCTACAACGCTTTTCTTTTGGCTTCCGGCATGTCTCGGAACTTCACAAATTGCCTAACGATGGGTGCCAAATACCTCGAAGTTGTCAAACGAGGGTCGCATCCCAACAACGGATGGTCCCCGAACTAAATTAGGGTATGACACATATTAAGAACATAAAAATCAACAGGAAAAATAAGTTCACCAACCTGAACCAACACATCCTCTATGAAACCTGCGGGGTAAACAACACTTCTATTTGCCAAATGAATTACCACATCTATATATTGCAAAGGTCCAAGAGATAAAGAATTGAAAATGGACAGAGGCCTGGCACTAACTGATGCTCCTAGATCTAGCATGACATTCTCAAATTTATTGTTCCCAATAATGCAAGGTATACAGAAAGTACCTGGGTCCTTACATTTCTCAGGAATGTGAGGAAGAAATTTACCTATCAATGTTGACACATTTCTGCCCATGCTAATCCTTTCATTGCCTTTGAGCTTCCTTTTGTGGGTGCACAACTCCTTTAGAAACTTGGCATATCTTGGAATCTGCTTGATGGCATCTAGCAGAGGTATGTTCACCTCTACTTTCCTGAAGGTCTCTAAGATCTCCTTTTCCGCTTCTTCCATTTTTTTGTTTGGAATTGCTCTAGGTAGGAATGGAAAAGGGATAGGAGGCTACGGTAAGTCAGAATTACTAGAAGAAGGTCCACCTGCATGAAAATTTTTGTTAGGAAGCTTTCTCTTTTGTGCAACTATCTCATCCTCTTTTTCAGGTGTAGAATGAAGCTTGACAGGTTCAGGTGCAGGTGCTGCTACTAGTGGAGGCACTTGAATTTGGTTGCCAGACCTCAAGGTGATGACACTTACATTTTTTGGATTCTGCACAGTTTGTGAAGACAATTTGTCAGAATTTTGGGATTGAGCTTGGTTCAACTGAGTAGCCATCTACCCCATCTGATTTGTTATACTCTGAATGGAGGTTGTTGTCTCTTGCTGAAATTGCATATTCTGGATGGTCATTTGCCTTACTAACTCCTCTAAGGAAGGTTGAGGAAGGGCCTCAGTTGCTTGTTGTCTTTGTTGTTGTTGCTGCTGTTGTTGCATTGGAGGAGGAACATATGGCTTGCTTGGACCAGCATCATTCTGGTAGGGAGGGGCAAGCTGTTGTTGTTGTGGAGGACTTGCCCATCTCAGATTTGGATGATTCCTCCAACCTGGATTGTATCTGTTGCTTGAAAGGTCATAATTATTTCGCTGTTGTTGGTTTTGCTGCTGAGGAGGTCTATTATAAATGTTTGCAGCATAAGCTTCAGGTTGCTCATTGACTCCAGATTGCTGCAAAGAAGGACAGAGATCTGTATGGTGATCTGCAGAAGAACATAGATCACAGACTCTTGCAACAGGTGCAAATTTTTGATTCATGGCAAGCTGAGTTACTAGGTTGACCAAGGCATCAAGTTTTCCCTCAAGCTTTTTATTTTCAACAGATGAAGATGAATCCGCGGCCACCTCATGGACTCCTCTAAGGACAATAGCATCATTTCTTGCACTGAATTGTTGGGAGTTGGAAGCCATCTTCTCAATCAAATTCCTAGCCTCAGAAGGAGTCATACCAAGGGCTCCACCACTGGCAGCATCAATCATACTCCTCTCCATGTTGTTAAGTCCCTCATAGAAATATTGAAGAAGGAGTTGCTCGAAAATCTGGTGGTGAGGGTAGCTTGCACACAATTTCTTGAATCTTACCCAGTACTCATACAAGCTTTCTCCACTAAGTTGCCTGATGCCTGAATGTCTTTTCTGATAGCAGTGGTCCTAGATGCAAGGAAGAATTTCTCCAAGAACACCCTTTTAAGGTCATCCCAGCTGAAAATAGATCTGGGAGCAAGGTAGTATAGCCAATCTTTTGTCACTCCCTCTAGAGAATGAGGAAAAGCCTTTATAAAGATATGATCTTCTTGGACATCAGGGGGCTTCATGGTGGAACAAACAATATGGAAATCCTTAAGATGCTTATGAGGATCTTCACCTGCAAGACCATGAAACTTGGGCCGCAAATGTATTAGTTCAGTCTTGAGAACATATGGAACACCCTCATCAGGATATTGAATGCACAAGCTTTCATAAGTGAAATCAGGTGCAGCCATCTCCCTAAGAGTTCTCTCACAAGGTGGAGGTTGAGCCATGTTCTTAGTATAAAAATTAGTAGTGGAATGCTCAAAATCAGAATATTCAGAATCACCCTCAACAGAATGCTCAGAATGCACAGAATGACCAGGATGGACACTATGCCTAACTAATCTATGAAAGGTTCTATCTATTTCAGGATCAAAGGGTTGTAAATCACCTGGATTGCCCCTAGTCATGCACTATATGTAGCAAATAATGTGTTTCTCAGCAAGCACCTAACAAGCGGGTAAAACTACAGCTATACTCAAACAATATCAAAATAAGCTGAAATTTTGTGAGGAACACCCTAAAATCATGAAAAGATAGCACAAAAATTTTCAAACAAAAATTCAAAATCTAACTATGAAAACTACCTAAGCAAAGTTTAGAAAAATAAGGTAATAATACTTAAAAAAAAACTTAGTAAACGGGTGATTTTTGGAGTTTGGGAGTCCCTAACCGGCTTCAGCGGGTTGCCACAGTATGAGAAATGTTTTTCTAACCCCAAATGCATATATAATAATAGTCGTTCTGATAACCGGAGCAAAAGTTATGGTCGTTTTAAGTTTTTCTAAAAACAAGTTCCAAAAATTTTTGTCTCTCTCAAATAATGCCACACCAAGTGCTCCTGGTATTTTTCACACAAAATATGGATCAAAAGAAGCTACCATGCAAAAATTCAGCCAAAAATAACAACTGTAACTATCAAAACAAAAATCGTTAATTAAATTGCAAAATTTGTCGCTAATTCCCCGTCGCTAATCACTGTTCAGCACTGCTCACAGCAAAATAACAGGCTGAATCAGTCGCTGAATCCGTCGCTAAAATAATCGCTAAAACAGTCGCTAAAAAGGGAATGGAACTGAAATGCAAAATAGAACGCTACACAAAATAAGATAACTAAACACTATTATGAACCTTTGGCCCAAATGATAAAACTGCATAACTAATTTGATAATTAAGGCTAATCAATAATTAAAATGGTGACAAAAAGGGTTAAGAAACACGAGAAAATGATGACACATCAAATCCCTTTCTACTATAGATATTTATCAACAACTTATGGGTTTCACACTTTCAAGAAATTTGACGATATCCCAAAATGTCATGTTCAACCATCGGTTTTATTACATCATTTATGGTATCAATCCACTTGAGAGTTAGAGCACAACATGACTTGACTAAGGTCAATTAGACTTTCTTAGTCAACCTAATGTCATATTCATGTTCTTAAAAAAATATGAAATTGAGTCTTTTAAAGCAACATAAAAGTTCTCATAGCTTCAACTATAACTTTATGTCATCACCCACATAGAAGAATCTTTTATTATCACTTGGCGGATGACTCCAAAGGTAGCATCATATAGACATGCTTTAGTGAGTAGTAGAACCAAAATCTATCCACTAACATCCTTTGGTACAAAACTAAATTAACTTTAAAACAAACAAAAATCATAAGCTTACCATTTTCACACACTAAATAGTGTAAATGAGACCTTTTTTTTTTATATATGCCTCATCCTACAAAAGCAAAAAGGAAATTTCATATCTTGTTCTCATGTTTCTTCTCTAAAAAAATTATGTAATATTTTCAACTCTCAACTGACTCCCCTAAACTCTAAATTCTATACATGCAACTTTGGGATTAAATAATATAATTAATTTAAACCATAGTAGTAACAATAACAACAATTAAAGAAGAGAACAATAAACATACAATGCATAAATAATCTTTATGGTAAATTTCAAGACCCAAACAAGATACCTAGCGCACCATTAATCCTCAATCTTTGGATTGAAAAAGACTAACTACAGGTGGTACTACTCTCAACGCATTGATCAAACATTGGTAATAAGTCCTATCAAACAAAGATTGTCTTTGGACACTTCATTGCTCACATCGAAAACTTATATGATAATTATTCCGATCAAATAATGATTGTCTTTGAACATTTCATCATTCACATGGAAAATCATATTATTTATAATCGTCACATGTTTACCATCGCAAACATGTAATTATTCTTTCAAATTGTGTCTTCTTTTGGGCCGAGCACAATTTGCATGAATAATTCCATGCAACATCCATGTAAATCCAATCAGATCAACTTACACAACAGAGGTTACTTTGACAACATGTTTCAATCAATTTAACCAAAAAATATAAGACAATTTAATATAATAAATGAGAGGTCTAAAAATTACACAACTTTCACATATAATTTAGTTATATAAAAATATATATAACAGAACATGCAAATATTTTGCACAACATCAATTCCTAGATAAATTAATTTGTAATTGGTACTCTCAATGCAATGATTAAATATTGACGATAAATTCTATCAAATAATAGTCTTTCTTTGGACTGACTATTATTCACATGAAAATATCTTTATAATTGTCACACGTTTATCATCACAGGTACAAAATATTATTCGGTCAAATTACGTCTTCCTTTGGGTCGAACATAATTTGCATAAATAATTTCATACAAAATCTATGTAATTTTAATTAAATCAATTTTTACAATAGGGATTAGTTTTGCAATATATTGTGTCAATTAATTTAATTAAAAAATACTAGACATACAAATAAATGGGAAGGATCTGTTACTGCTAAATTTACACTGAATCATGATAGCAAAAAAATTAAAATATTAATTACGACAAGTAAATATCATATCCTTAAATTATATTTGTTTGATGCTATCATTGATTTATACTTAAAATACCCTAAGTAAATATTGCATCCATAAATAACGTTATCACAAATTTATGAAAGGAATTTAAAAAAAAAATCATGTATAAAGTCCTAAAAGAAATCTTTAAAATATTTTATATAAATAAAAAAAATAAGATTATTCATAAAAAAAATATTTCTATAGTACTGATTTATGTTTGTGCAATGCACCTTGGATACTAGAGAAACTTCACTTCACCCTCAACTTTAATTTGCTCCCACGTTAGAAAATCAGAGTTATATAAGTAAAATATATAATAGTGTTTCTCCTTTAATTTATTAGCATTACAAGAAACGTGAAGCACAAATTTTATCCAAAAGGAAGTGAAACAAACCAATACACGATTAGATGACATTAAAAGCCAATCATCAGAAACCATGATCAGGAAAACAGCAAAGCAGCATTATTTTTGTTCTTGACGAAACAGAAAAACAACCCAATTCCTACAAACCAGTCTATTGCAAGAAAAAAAAAACTTTAATTTCCAATAATCTAATAGTAATGATGGCTCTATACCACTTGTTGGAATTTTAAGGGGGTCCTTATAAAATACCAATAACCATCAAGAATACATTACGTTAGATTATCAAGAAGAGTTTTAGGGAATACTTGGATCCATAATGATTGATCAAACAAATGCAGCAGAATCTGAACTCATAGGTAATCGATGGTTTCATGGTTCTTCCTCAACTAGAACCTCTTTTTCCTTAATAGGACATTCGTAACTCTTCAGATGAGGAGAAAAGAAATTATATGTGTCGGTTCGGTATATTGGGGACCATAGCCTTCTTATAGTGTGTTAATCTAATAGGATTCCCATTATCCCCTAATGGACCAATACTGACATCAGTTCATTTAAGTCCATATCATCTAATTTAGTTGTCTAATGGACTCACTTAATTTGATCACATAAAATAAAACTCACTAATGATAAATAGCTAATATAATTATCTTATAATATTAGTCCACATTAATTATTGGAATAGAAAATTCCAACATACACTCAAGTTCATATTTGTATGGCTCGATTTGCTTCAATTTGTCACAAAGTGCCCCAATAGCAAGAAGAGCACCATCTTTTTGTCTATAGGGCTTGTATTCTACAGAAGCTTCATCATACCTAGAACAAAACAAATCCTAAATATTGCACCCAATTATAGATCATTCATTCTAATAGTAAGTAAGCTATTTCGTACCTTCTAAAAATTTCAACAATGAATTGAATAAATTTTTGAAGATTTTCTTTCTTGTGTTTTCGAGCCAACTCACCCATAAAATCCATGGAAGCAGTCCTAGGACTATACAAATCTTTCTGTATAGACATGGCCTAAGATTGACATCTATCCAAATGGTTAATTTGAACTTGAAAACTGTAAAGGTGTGGCCTAAGATTGTACCGTGATTGTTGGAAACTGTACTTTTCTTTTATCAATCAGAGGATGCAAACACACAACAATTAGAAAGACAATAGATAAATATGCAAAGTTCTATAACGAACACATTGGTGAAAGATATGAAGAAGGGTGTAGCAATATGTATGCATCATTACTAATCTTAAAAATTTCCTACTCTTCTCTATAATTGATTTGGTGTTTACTCTCACTCCAGGTGACAATTCTACTCCCCTGCAGCCAACATTGTGATTAACGATATACTACATACCCCAAACCATCAGCAATATAAGGGTTATTTTTCACCCTTGAAACTAGCCGCATATTTATTAATTAACTAACTAAAATAAAACCCACTAATGATAGTTGAAGAAATAAAAAGAAAGAAGAGAGGAGCTTATCGTGAATGAATAAGGCATTGGCGGGTTTGGGAAGCAGGACAAGGGGTTGTTTGGCGTTGACCTTTTGTTGGTGTTAGAGGATCTTTTGCATCTAGAGCATTCTCTCCATGATGAGATCATACTCACACTTTTGTAGGAATGGCACTCGCTCTTGCATGACCTCGGACCGCTTGCCTTCCTTGAATTCAAGAATAGGAAGCGTGAGGACACTCGCCTTGGGCTTTGAACTTGAGACCTCTCTCGCTAGCAACGACGTTGATCGTGGAACTTTACGACACTGCGTGGTTGGCCAAAGTCTACTATACTAAAGATTGGGTTTGGGAAGCGTTGTTTTGGGTTTTTGGAGGTGGATTGAGAGTGGTGAAATTGAGCCTAAAACAGATTGGGTTTTTTAATTTGGAAAAAAAGCATCAAACAACATCGGCTTTTATAAAAATACGAAATCGGTGTCTATAAAAATCGATGTTAACATAAACACACAATATTTGTTTTTGAAAAATCGATGTTAACAAACTCAATTTATTTACAAATATGTCACATTGTTTTTTTAACATCGGTTTTGATAAAAATTGATGTTAAGATAGTGAAGTTAAAAACATATTTTTTAGTAGTGATTCAAGAATGGATTGGGTTTGATGACAAATATGGTGCATGCTGTTTTAGTTTGACCTTAGCATAAATGGGGTGGTGTAGAGCTAATGCAAAATGGTACGGATTTTGCTTGACAATGAATAAAGCTCAAGTGGTCTAGTGGTTGATGTTACATTTTTATTTTCTAAACTAGCTTGAGTTTATTTACCTCTAACACACCTCGCGAAATTTATCTTTTTCAAATTTTATTTTTGACAAACATTTAACCCAATCTAACTTTACTAAGTTACCTATGGTTCTCATATTGACATTGTAATCTTCTAATATTTACAACTTAGTAATTGTATGTTTATGTGATTTAATTATGAATTATTTGTGTTAAATAAGAAATATGTGTTTTATGTGAATATATATGATTAAAGAATAAAAATAGTGTAGTTGTGATGGGAACAATTAATTTAAACTAAGTTTAAGTTAATTTGACCTTAGTCAATCAAAGTCAAACTTTGGTCAAAGTAAGGAGTAGCGTTCATTAATGGTATTGTTGCAATTAACTCAAATTTTCTAAATAAAAGTGAAATTAGTTCTTTAATGGCCAAATTAAATCGATAAATGCTTGCGATGATTTAAATTAATAAAGTAATTGATGAAAATTAATGATTTAGAGACATGATTGAGGAAATTAATTTTAATTAAAGCCCAATTAAATTATTAGTCTAATATGAGTGGTAAAAAAATATTTAATAAGGTGACACATGATATGAATTAATTAAATTAACTTATACTAGAGGGTCTAAAAACACCATAACTTAAACCTAATTCTACCTTAAATGGGCCTTAGAAAGCCTAAAATGAAAAAGTGGATCTCTACCAAGAGGAAAGGGTGCCAACCCTAAAAGGGGGAGGGGGCTCACTTTTGCCTTTTCATTTTCTCTCTCCTTCTCCAAAAGTAAAACCCTCATTTTCTCCAACCTCTCTCTAAAACCCTCCTATACTCTCTAAGATTCAAGCCTCAAGATCAAAGCTTTTTCTTTAGATTTCAAGTATGTTAGTGAGGAGCTCAAGGGCTTTCAAACCCATCGATTGGATTTTTTTATTTCATTGAGATATGGGGTTTCTTACTTGCCTTTAGCCTTTTGGGTTGTTTCATGGAATTTTCTCTATTGTTAATGTGGTTGTCTCTATTTTTATTTTTCTTAATTATTTTTGTGCACTTTTTTTAGAAGTGGGACCATTACCAAGTGATGTATTTTTGAAAATTGGAACAACAAATGCCTTCTATAAATAATTGGTGATGTCTCTTGATCGAGACCGTACCCGAATCAAATAAACATGAAAATGCAGTAACTAGGAAGTGATCCTAGGTCGTTTCCCAACGAGCAGTGACAAACCAAATGTTCATAATATACTTGCAGTAACAGTAACGATTGGGGGGGGTTGTTTGTTTTGTGATTAAAGAGCAGAACAAGTAAACTGGAATACGAAATTACTAATATTAAAAATGGGTTGTTTCCTTTGATTCAGAAGCCATTCTCTTATCCTGGGTTATGGAGAATTCCTCCCTAACAGTCAACCACTTAATCCAACCCTATTTCAATTTACTAAGCGAAAATCAACTTAGGGTTGTCAATACGTGATTAGGCACCACATACACCAGTTAGCCCTTCGTCCATTAAGCATGAACGCAAGTTAGGCTCAGAGGCAATTAATCGAACACGAAGCGTGCACTAATTAATATTCACAAATTTGGGATAACTGGTGAAGGGAAAATTGCCAGGGAACCACATTACAAGCGAAACCTCAAAGAGAGTTGGGCTTCGTCCTCAAAAGGAAACAACACCAGAAAATCTAGCCTTCCGTGGATTCAAACAGAAAATGCAAATGAAACATGAAGCAGAAACGTAAATGAACAAAAATGTAAATGAACAGAAACGTAGATGAAACAGAAACGTAAATGAGAGTAGAAGAAGAAGCAAGAACGAAATTGTAATTAGAAACAGAAAACGCAAAATTGAATTACGTGAACAGTAGCATTAAGCAGAAAAACAAAAACCCTAAAACAAAAGCTCTGAATAATGAATAGCATAACAGAATGCCTTGCACGAATCCCAAGGCTGCTATTTAAAAAGAGTCACTCAAAGTCACTGGGCCCTATTACAATATTCTGGCCCAAAATGAAATAAACACTGAACAACATAAAATTGCGAAATTTCCTAATTAGAAATTAACTAAGGTAAGCGCTGCTTTATTTTCCCTCTTCAAGTCCATAACCAAAATCCGGATTAAGTCCAATGTTTCATTAATTCCTGAAATTAGATTAAAAACATCAAATTAGCTAAATGAGCCCAAATAATAAAACTGCCTGATTAATTGACAATTAAGACCAATCAGTAATTAAAATGGTGCAAAAAGGGTTTAGAAAATAGAAGAAAATGATGACACATCATCTCTGATTTTTCGTGGAACTTTATGAGCCCTTTTAATATTTTAAATTGATCATATAGTGATTTAAGAAATTTGTCCCATAGAGTTTTTGTGAATGTAAAATCAGTTTAATGTGAAATAAATGTTGGAAAAATATAAGTTGAGAAATTTCTGATATTGAGGATTATCTCTATACAATATCTTGAAATTCTAAGTTGATTTACTAATTTTCAAAATTTTCAAACTATGTTTTATCGAGGTAGTCAAACAAAGAACTTTAAATGAAAAATAATACTTTGGTGATGAACTTTGGGTGACTTAATTTATATGTTGAAATATGTAAGATAAATGGTATTTATGAAAATTTCAGTCTACGAGTTAATTGTTAGGTCAAATAATATTTTAGGTATAAATTCAACATATGTTTGATAATGAAATTTGGTTAATTTAACGTGATTCAACTTGTCGAGTTCCCACAGTGGATCACATCACAATACTTGTCTCGCAAAAACTCATCGCTCTTAAAGGATCTTATAGTTGTGTGATTGTACTGTTCATAGATCACAACTCAATACCATCAATTTACACTTTGCAATAACATGTATAATCACATTGAGAAACGTATTAGTCGCACACATGTTCATAATACATTTCTCATCACACCTTCTCACGAACACATTATCATAAAATAACAATCTTCTAACATTTAAGGAAAATAATCATTCACTTATTCATTCAATTAATAGCATAGAACATGTGATCACATCATGGGAAACAAACCCTTAAATCAATTTCAAGAAAACATGCAAGAATTCTCGAATTTTTAGGTTTCTAACATTCAAAGCCAAACACTCAATTAAACCATCAAATTCACATTAGGGCATCAATTGACCCATCAAATATGAGCAATTCATAGTTATCATTGTACAAGAAAAATTAAAATGCATAAAACACCCCAAAATTATCCCCAATTTGATCCTCTGAAGATCCCTACACATGTTCGCTCTAACCCCAATTGCAATAAACTCATCCCTTACCTCTAAGCGGGCTCACATGTGTAGTTTGGAAGAGATAGCAGCGTCACTAGTAGTTCCCTAAGATTCCTCAAGCTTTTCCTCTGGTTTCTCTGCTAAGGTTTCTAAGCGGTAGAGAAAAGGAGAAGGGATTGGAGCCTCAATTTCACTGCCTCTGTGGGAGGATAGTTTCTCTTACTACAAACATTATTTTGTAAATCTCAACGGTGAGAATGTGTTCAACTGCGTTCGGAAGGTGGTGACCTAATTTCAGGATGATCGAACGGTTTACAAGTCTAAGATTGTAGTTTTACTGAGACGATTTTGGTGTATGGAAGAAAAAGAAAGAATTTTGGGAGAGGAAGAAAGGAGAACGAATTTGACGGGAAGAAAAAACATAGAAACATATTGTATGTGTGAAAAACTAACTTAATATGTCTCTATTTATAGCTAGGGTACTCTGGACCCATTATTTACTTTATTTTTCTTTATTTTATTATTGTATAAAAAGGAACTCTATTTTACTTTTTCATTAAATAAATAACCAATTAAAACATCCCTTTATTTTCTAAAACATTGTTTTACTCTATTTATTTTCTAATACTATGAAACTCTTATTTTAATCAACAAAAAATATTTCCTCTCATTTAATTAATTTCTGAAAACTCTATTAATTTTAAATAAAACTCTTTTTATTTATTTTATGAAAAATAGGGTGTTACAGTATGGTCACTGAGTTTTGCGGGTTCTAGTGGCAGCTAACTAGTGTGATATATATGTTGAGTTAGTAAACAGCTGACACCTTAGGATTTGTGTGAGATTCGGTAGATAACAACAACACGGTGGTTGCTAATCTTATATGCATTGAACTATGTTTAGGTCTTTCTATGTTTTGGCTGACAAAGTGGAAAAAATCACCCTTTACATTTTGATGTTTGGGGTCAGATGGAGCCAAAACTTCTTCTCAAACTTGACTATGGAGTTAGGAGATGGTTCCCAAATGTGGCACAGGGTGTTGACTACTTCATTGAGTACCTTCAGTTTACAGTGACATCCCTAGTTGAGTTCGAGGAAGCACCAGAGTATGTGGAGTATTTCATATGGAGGGTACAACCTACACCGCCTTACTACCGTTATGTCAAGCTTGTATATGTCATAGAGATTTTGTTTTCATTGTATTATTTGGACTTGTCGGAGTATGTGCTAGGGCCACCCTATGCCAGTATGGACTTCGAGCATACAGTGACTGTAACATCCCAACAAAATTTCTAGTAAAAATAGTTGACATTTGAAAGGTAGTTAATGTTAAAGCATTTTAAGTAGTGGAATAATTATTTTGTGCATGTGTGATATCCTTCAATGGATAAGTGCTCTAGAATTTTAATTCTAGGCTTAAGAAGATGTGTTTTAGGCCTAAAAAGCCTTGGACAAAAATTTGTCAACCATAGTGAACCAGTCAAAGTAAGAGAATCTCCTCATCAAGGGAATTTTTTTAATTATATGATTTTTTAAGCTAAAAATAATTTTTTACGTTGATAAAATTATTTTAATTATAGTTAAGATTAGTTCAAGGAAATATCTTATTATTCATCAATAATTAATTTATTGAGCATAATTAGTGTTTTAATCATAAAAAATTCTTTTCAAACTTGATTTGAGTGATTCCAAAGGCCTTGAACTCATAAAATTATTTATGAAATATAGTTTATTTATTTGGATTCAAACTCATTACAATAGGATGATTAGTAAACGTTTTTTTAAATCACACTTTGGAAATGGCCAAAGAGCCCCTATACCTAATTTTCGAGTCTCTATATAACCTAAGAGAGACCCCGCACCCTAGGAGTTTGTGGCTGAGTTTTAGGAGAGAGAAAGGGAAGCTTGGTGCTTGGTTTGTGAGAGGTAGATCTCTCTTAGACTATTTCTCTTGGCTTTTCCATCTTTTCTCTTTCTTTTTCCCTTTTAATATTCTCCCTTTTTTATATGTGGTAGAGTTTCTTAAGGGTTACAAGTGGGTGGTCCATTTTTCCATTTTAAGCATGTAGAACTGTGGAAAAAAGGTAAGGGGAGTTTTTACAAATCCTTGGGGTCTATGTGTGTTTGCAATGCATAGAGCTTTAATTTTTATGTTGTGGAATGTTGTGTATTTTTTTCGTATTTGCCTTCGCCAATGCATCTAGGACTTCTTTGTTTGTTATTTTCTGTTTTGGATGCCAAACTTGGGTTCCTTGAACCCAAAATCCTAGGAAAGCATATAAAGTTTGTTGAATTTGGGTTTGTGTAGCAAAAGTTATGTAAAAATCAAGTTTTGAACCCTTTAGGATGATTTTGCACTATTTCGGGGAAAATGAAATTGGGGCTAGAATTGAGACTTTTGGACTCCAAAAAAGGATTTAGAATGCTTGAAAACTTGGAGAAGCATATAGAGTTTTTGAAACTTGGAGGTTTATGTCAATGGGAAAAGTTGCTTCTGAATTATGCTTCAATCATGAATGATATGAATAACAAGAGGAATTGTGGTATATATCGAAGCAAGAAAAAGATACAAATAGATGTTTTAGAGTCATTGCATATATATATATATATATATATATTGCTATGTTGTTTCACAAGGTGTTTGTGAAAATTCCAACTGTGATATGTCTCATGAAATTGAATGTTGGGATTGACTAAGACTTTGTATGCTAAAAGTAAAATTATATTATGAAATTAGACATTTAGAGCATATAAATCCAATATAAAATATGTTCAAATTGAGTAAGAAATGAATTTGCTATAATTCCTACAAAATGACACTTTTGTTGGATGTTCAGTTTCGACCTTGTTGTCGCAAGAAATCTTAACGATTAACCGAAATGGACTTGGCTATGATTGCTTCAACACAATTCCAAAATTTGAAAAATGATTCAAGCGATTTGGTTGTAGAGAGGGAAAATCTTCCTCTTCAAATGGGTGTGGGCTCTCAAGTTACTACATAAAGCACTTCATTTGGGGTGATTCTTAACAGAATATTAAAGAAGCAAAGCAAAGGCTAAATTTAGCAGAAAAATAGTTAAATCAGCAAGGATAATGAAATATAATTGCATATATTCGTTGTTATTTTTATTGAAGGTCCATACAAACATTTAAAAGCTATTATTTATACTTGAAAAATCTAAACTACTTGATCCTAAATCATGTTTATGCACATTAATATATGACCTCTTCACTTTTAACTGATTTCAGCTAATATCTTCACAATTCAGCTAGGCAACAACAAGGCATGCTTCACACGTTCCGATTATTCAGGAACCATTTCCTAGATCTTGGGGTCTTCACACTTTCAACTGATTTTAGCCACAACTTGAACTCTGACGCACTTATCTTCTGACCTTTATCTAAATTTTAAAACATTGGCCGAATTAGCTTTCATAACAATCAAATCTCATCATCTTATCTAAAATCATAACAAACTCTTTTCGGCTAAGTCTTTATCCCCATTCATTCAGCTAACTCAAAATATTTTGACTGGTAACAAATGCCCCCTATATCTTGACATTGATTGGTCAAGTTAAGGTTTAAGATATATTCATTTTAATCTATCTCTCCTTTTAGTTCTTGCAACTAAATTCTCATATTTAGTTGTTACCCCTGTGCAAGTCCTTTCACTTTAAATAGCTTTACTCCGCTATTTGCTAAGCCATCCGATTTACCCTAATCCTGCTTTCTTCACCTTTGATAGTATTTTCTCTAATTTCACTATGTCTACCACTAACAGTTATGAAATTCCATTTTGAATCCTATAATGATGTGTGATATTTTCATACCCTAATTTCATCCGGGGACCATCCGTTGTTGGGATGCGACCCTCGTTTGACCACTTCGAGGTATTTGGCACCCATCGTTAGGCAATTTGTGAAGTTCCGAGACATGCCGGAAGCCAAAAGAAAAGCGTTGTAGCACAATCCGTGAAGTTTCGTGACATGCCGAAAATTAAAAGGAAGTGTTAGTGCGCAATCCGTAAAGTTCCGTAACGTTCAAGAAGGCAAAAAAGGGATGATTACGTAATCCGTAAAGTTCCACAATATTACGGAAAGAAAACAAGTATCGTTACGAAATTCGTAAGTTTCCGTAACTTTGCGGAAAAAGAATCACCAAAAAAGGGAAGGGGTGTATTTAGTAAAAATGGGGGTTCAAATAGCAACCAGGCCCACTTGGGCCTTCCAGGATGTTCCTCCAGAAGGCGGTTGCTTTTGGAGGAAGCAACCTAGCTCGCCTGGGCGAGCTGGGTGGCAAGCTCCTCCCCTATTTTCCTATAAATAGGGGGAGGAGTGAAGGAGAAAAGGCAAGCTCCTCCCCTATTTTCCTATAAATAGGGGGAGGAGTGAAGGAGAAAAATGTTCATCCCTCCTGGTATCAGAGATTCACTTAAAATTAGTGAGAAAAATTGTTTCCGTGAAGAAAATCCAAGCCGAGGAGCTTCCGTAACGTTTCCGTGGGTGATTTCGCGAAGATTTTCAACCGTTCTTCGATCGCTCTTCGTCGTTCTTCAGTCTTTAACCGGTAAGTTCCTGAAATCGAACTTTTCAATTCATTCTATGTACCCTTAGTGGTCCCCATTTGTTTCGCGTACTTTTATTTTCGTTTCATTTACTTTCCGTACCCCCTTTTGACGTGTTTTAGTCATTTACTTAAGTCATTTTCTCGCCTAATCAAAAATAAAATAAATTTCCACCGATCATTTGAATTGTAACATCCGTTAATTTCCGCTAAAATGAAATCCGACCATTCGGTCATGCCGTAACCACGTTGGAAACCAAAAAAGGTAAAATAATAATATAATAATCAAAAAATATCTTTTAGTAAAATAAAACAAAAAAAATCAATCGGACGTTTCTCTTTGGGATTTTTCTTTCTTAATTGAATTGACTAATAACTAAAGTGAAACTAAGGCTAAAATCAATTCATAGTCATCACCTAAAAAAAGCCATTTTCAAAGGTCCAACGCCTTAAAATGGTCTTTTCCGCTTTTATTGGTTAAGTGTAGATTTCTAAAAAGCTTAAAATCAATATGTAACTTTATTACCTCTTTCAAAAAATAAAAGAAATCATTAATGGTCCAATGCCTTAATGTTTTCTCACTTTTCAAAAGAATCGAAAGATTGTCTAATGGTCCAACGCCTTAAATGACCTTTCATTGAATAAAAACATATCTTGCAAAAAAGGATAAAAAAATAACTTAACCAACACGCTTTGTTCACGAAAGAACTACGTAGGTCTGATTTTCTCATCACAATTGAGGAATACGTAGGAGCAAAGGGAAACGCCCTTGTCGACCACAAAAAGATAAAAACATAAAAAGGCATAAAAAAACATAAGAACGTAAAAAGGGAAAAGAATATAAAGTCATATTTGCACATTTGATTAAAGGTTGCCGTCTCTTGTGACGGACGCGTGGGGTGCTAATACCTTCCCTGTGCGTAAGTACAACTCCCGAACCTTTCACTTAAAGTTCGTAGATCACGTCTTTTCCGGTTTTTTCGACATTTTCCTCAAATAAACGTTGGTGGCGACTCCGCGCGTATTCCTTTCTTGGGACACGCACCCGCGAGTCACGCGTCGCTTTCCCGCCGAAGGGTAGGTTGCGACAGTTGGCGACTCCACTGGGGACTATTTTTTGAGAGTTAGGCCATTTAATCTTGTGCAATGTTTTATCATAACATCCTCCTTTGTTGGTTTCCCTCTATTTTCCTTATGCTCTTGTATATATAACTCTTTGATGCTTTTAGTGTGTTTTAAAATGTTTGCATGAGGTAAATATGTTCATTTGATGCACACAAACACCCAACACTATTTGCACACATGATGATTTGAAAAAAAAGGGCCCTATACCCGGGTTCGTGGGAACATAAGGAGTGGAGGTGAATTTGTGATCATGCTAGGTCTCCGACTTGCTTGATTACAATGAACCCTTATCTAGAGTTTTTCTCTTTGATAACATATTGTTGCTAGTAGTCCCTACTGCTGCAATATGTTATTTGAAGAGGATGATACCTCTAGAGACCATCAAGAGAGATATGACCACCTTGGGGATTATCACTAAAAACCTTTTTAGCTCTCTCCCATATAGGTCCCTTGAATAGGGGCACGAAGCGGACACGCTGCATGCCATTTTTTCACACTGCCATGCATAAGTGTCATGTACCCTTTTGCATATATTTTGTGAATATTGTCATACTGTACACTCCCGTGTTGCGCCTTTCGCATATGCATCACGCACGGATTCTGTTTTGGTCCCCTCTCTTTGTCAAACCAATGGAGGGTCCGTACCACCTTCTTAAATACATACGTCGGGCACTTTGCTACCCCCAAGACGTTGTATCTAAGAAGGAGACAGTTTCTCGGGCTCCCGTATTCATAAATCGCATCTGTGTCATATGCATTTCTTCATGCATTCATCCATTCCACCCATGATAGATGTCGGAGTTTTGATTCGCACCGATTTTTGTTCACTTTAGTAAAACATGGGATCAAGTCAAATGCCTTCACTTAAAAAGAGGTTCTATCAAGTCAAGGTCAAGAGCCTAGGGACCACCAGTCTAAAGGAGTTAGGGCAGCTAATGGGTCAGCTCCAGCGGCAAGATTTTCGCAAAGCTTACGATAAAATCTGGGACTTAGCCATGGTAGAAGTCTCCACAAAGGCCATTGCCTCCCTCGCCCAGTATTATGATCAGCCGATGAGGTGCTTCACCTTTGGGGACTTCCAACTGTCACCTATGGTAGAAGAATTTGAAGAGATCCTAGGATGCCCTCTAGGGGGACGGAAACCATACCTCTTCTCAGAGTTCTATCGCTCATTAGCTAGAATTTCCAAGATAGTCCAAACCTCGGCCCAGGAATTAGACCACAGGAAGCTAGTCCAAAATGGGGTGGTTGGAATACCAAGAAAATATTTGGAGGCAAAAGCAAGAATATTGGCAGGTAAAGGCGAGTGGGCCCCATTCATAGATATTCTCGCACTGTTGATCTTCGGAGGAGTCCTCTTTCCGAATGTGGATGGGTTGGTGGACCTAGCAATGATCGACGCATTTCTTGCCTATCATAACCACAAGGAAAGCCCGGTTGTCGCTATGCTAGCCGACTTATATGACACCTTCAATCAAAGATGTGAAAAGAGCAATACAAGGATTGTTTGCTGTACTCCAGCTCTTTATGTATGGTTAGTTTCACACCTTTTTTGCCAAGAGGTGAGGCATGCTTGCCCACTAGATAGCCACCGTTCATGCATAGAGAAAGGAGGGTCAAATTGGGACCAACTCTTAGCAAGCAAAGAAGGAGCATCTGTCAATTGGTTCCCTCGATGGAAGGAAGGAAGAACCGGGGTTCTTATTTCATGCGGAGGATTTCCAAATGTTCCCTTGATGGGGACGAGGGGTTGCATCAGCTACAATCCCGTTCTTGCTATAAGACAACTTGGCTACCCTATGAGAGGGGCGCCACTAGAGGATAAGCTCGCGCCTGTCATTTCACGAGGCTTCAATAAGACCAACGTGGAGACACTTCAGAAGGTCCGCAAGGCATGGGAGGTGTTGCAAAAGAAGGACAAGGAACTCAGGGGCAGTAACAATGGGCCCATCGGTGGCTACCGTAAGTAGTTGAAAGCCCACGTGCAAGGTTTGAATTGGCTCCCGAGTTTGAGAACCGCTAAAAGGGAGGAAGTTGAGGCACCGGAGGAAGACGAAGAGGTGCAGGCCCTTAGGACGGAACTCAAGCAAGCTCAAACAGTCAAAGAAAGGTTCAAATCAGCATCTCTTAAAATCCGAAAGGAGAATGCCGAACTGAGATATATAAATATAGCTACCACCAAAGCCTTGGAACAAGAAACCAAGAGGGCTCGTAGGGAAGAGCATGGCCGAAACAAGTTCCGAGGGGCTCTGTGGGGCAGCAACAACGAGCTTAAGCTCCGGAGAGAGGAAAGGGACCAATCACGAGTAGACAGTTTGATCTTGAAGGATGAGTTGAAGGCTTGCTCGAGGTCCAAAAGAAGTTTGTCTCAGCGGTTATGCGAGACAAAGACCAACATGTTAGCCATCATCAGCAAGTACCAAGAAGAATTAAATCTAGCCACGGCCCATGAGCATAAAGTGGCGAACGAGTATGCCCGAGTGTACGCGGAAAAGGAGGCTAGAGGAAGGGTGATCGACTCGTTACATCAAGAGGCAACAATATGGATGGACCGATTTGCTCTTACCTTGAACGGGAGTCAAGAACTTCCCCGATTGCTAGACAAGGCCAAAGCAATGGTGGACACCTACTCCACCCCCGAGGAGATCCACGGACTTCTCAGCTATTGTCAGCATATGATAGACTTAATGGCCCATATAATTAGAAACCGCTAGGAAGTTAGTATTGTCGCTCAGATCTTGACTAGTTATAAACTTTCTGAATAAAATGAGTTTATCCCATGTTTCAAAGATCAGTGCGAATCAAATCACTCCCGCATTTTATCTCAAGCATGCATTCATATCATGCATCGCATAAACATCTCTTCATGGCATCATAATGAACATATCGTTCCTGCAATTGTCTATTATCATATTCCAGCCTCACATTTTGCATGAGTCATTGCATCATCATGCATATACGTTCAACATACTTTTTGTTCTACAAACTGCATACCTTTTGTTTTCATGTTCGCTCATGCATGATCCTTGCATTTTCCTCTACAAAACAAAAGCAAAAAGGGAAGCATGAAAATTCATGATGCATTCTTAGTTGCATATATTCGGTACCATGAGCCAACCATGTTGGGATCATAAACCCGTTTCACTTAAAAACAAAATGAGTGAACATGGTACCGAATGCATGGTTAACTAGGAAATGATGTTTCTTCGGACATCTCAATTTCATAATTACATTTTCCATGCATAGCTTAAAGTATGTCCGAGTCATTCATCCCTAGGAAAGGTTGTTGAAGTATTGGCGATCAGAATTGCCATTCCTTGGATTATAGGGTTGAATCAAGCTCATACTTTTACAAAAAGGTCCATCATGTCAAGTTGAAGCATGGAAGTAACCATCTTGCAAAAATTGGGATCGAGTTACATCGCTGCTTCGTCTACTACCTAACACATTTAGGATTGTTGATGTCCTTGTTACTTCCAGTTTTGCCTTGACAAAGATGTCACAGACCATGTTGAAAAATCTAAATTGATTCAACCCCATGTCCTGCATAAAAATCCGTAATACTTCAACTGTGCATCATTCCCATATATCCATCCTTTTCATTGGTTGCATTGCTCATTGCATTCTTTCCTCGCCAAAAAAAAATGAACTTAATCAT
Source organism: Glycine soja (assembly GCF_004193775.1). Taxonomy (NCBI): domain Eukaryota; kingdom Viridiplantae; phylum Streptophyta; class Magnoliopsida; order Fabales; family Fabaceae; genus Glycine; species Glycine soja. The sequence goes on from NC_041005.1 coordinate 32,457,228, forward strand.
TATTATCAAAAAGAAAAAACACGCTTTACGGCGCCCTTACCGAACCTATGCTAGAGCTAGAGTAATGGGTGAAGTAGAGGAGGTGCAAGAGCAAATGAAGGCCGACACGGAGGCCTTGAAAGAGAAAATGGCCACAATGATGGAGGTCATGATGACCATAATGGAGGTCAGTGCGGCCTACCAAACCCATGCTAGAGCTAGAGTAATGGGTGAAGTAGAGGAGGTGCAAGAGCAGATAAAGGCCGACATGGAAGAGAAAATGGCCACGATGGTGGAGGCCATGATGAGCATGAAGAAGATAATGGAAGCCAATACGGTTGCAGTTGCCGCTACCAGTGCTGTTGCTAAGGTGAACCAGATGCCCCCATCTGATCTCAAACCAAATGAATCATCCAACCTCAGATATGGTGGGCAAAGATTTGGGAAGTACGGACGACCCCATGATGTGCAAATTCGAAACAAGCACGCCTTCCCGCCATATGGCTCGCCTCCCAAGGAGGATGTCAATAACTCCGCTCCCATACTCATTGAAAGCCAACAACCTCAAGTTGATCATGCACATGTCTCTCAACCCATGGGGGAGACACATGAAATTCCCCACCACAATCTAGCCGACTTCGAGCCTTGCCTCGGATATGCCACTGGAGGGCAAGCAGTTGGTGGTATACCCATGCCAAACACTTTGGAGGGCCCTCAGTATCACCCACAACCACACCCCTTGCATTCCACAGCGATTAAAAACCTTCATGCTATGACGGAAATGGAAAAGTTGGATCATATAGAGGAAAGGCTCAAGGACATTGAAGGAGGCGAAGATTGTGCCTTTGCTAACCTAGAAGAGTTGTTCCCAGTACCCGAACATGGTCATTCCCAAGTTCAAGGTGCCGGACTTTGACAAGTACAAGGGGACTACTTGCTCCAAGAACCATCTAAAGATGTATTGTCGGAAGATGGGGGCATACGCAAAAGATGAGAAACTGCTGATACATTTTTCCTAAGAAAGTCTTACTAGGACAATTGTCACCTGGTATACTAACTTAGGAACCTTCCTGAGTCCATTCTTAGACGGACCTAATGGTTGCCTTCGTTAGGCAGTGTCAGTACAATTCTGATATGGCTCCGGATAGGATGCAACTACAGAACATGTGCAAAAAGGGGGCACAAATCTTTCAAAGAATACGCCCAAAGATGGAGAGACTTGGCAACTCAAGTAGTGCCCCCAATAACAGAGAAAGAGATTATTACAATGATAGTAGACACATTACCGGTGTTCTACTATGAAAAATGGTGGGTTACACACCTTCAAGTTTTACAGATTTGGTTTCGCCAGTGAAAATATCGAAGTGGGTCTGAAAAGAGGCAAATTTAATCATCCTGCTTTGATGAATGAGAAAACTGGGGCAAATGAAGAGGGTGAGGATGAGGGAGAAACCCATGTTGTGACTGCCATTCCTATACGGCCAAGTTTCCCACCAACCCAACAATGTCATTACTTAGCCAATAACAACCCTTCTCCTTACCTACCACCCAGTTATCCACAAAGGCCATCCCTAAATCAACCACAAAACCCACCTTCCACACAACCAATGCTAAACACCACCTTTAGCACAAACCAAAACACCAACCAAGGAAGGAATTTTGCAGCAAAAAGCCTGTAGAATTCACCCCAATTCTGGTGTCCTATGCTAACTTGCTCCATATCTACTCGACGATTCAATGTTTGCCATAACCCCTGCTAGGTTTCCTCAACCTCCATTTGTCCGAGGATACGACTCGAACGCAACATGTGCATATCATGGAAGAGCCCCGGGGCATTCCATTGAGCATTGTATGATCCTGAAGCGTAAGGTGCAAAGTCTAATTGATGCGGGCTGGCTGAAATTTGAGGAGAATCGCTTGTGAATCCTAACATTGACAAACGACACCACACATGGGGCAATTTTGAAAGCAGTTGTTAGATGTCTCTAATGACTCATCAGGATTTTCAAGTTTATGCCATTATTGTAAACCACAATTACAATGCTAAATAATGGATGAATTTGACATCCTTGTCTCTCTCATCCTTTCACAAACACATCTTTGCTTATTCAACTTCCACTGGAATGTGAGTCTAAGCCATTGGTTTGTTTGCTCAAAGTGACCTACGCTCCTGAGTGTTGACTTCCAAGACCGTTCAATCAGAAATTACTCGTCTTGCACGTTGGTGAGGGTGCCGTAAAACAACGAGTAAAGTTCAAAACAAATAAAAATAAAAAAAAGTTCAAAAAGATAAAAAAAAAAACATTTGATTGACTGTGTTTTCAAGACGTTCATGTGACCTCATTTTATCATTTCGGAAAGTTTGTCTTTTTAGAGAGAAGTGAGTTATCAAGAATAGGATGTTGGACAAATGGCCTCAGTTATCTTAAGAAGGGGGGGGTTGAATTAAGATACAAAGACTATTCCCCAATTAAACTTTCACTCTCTCTTTTTGGATTAACAATGCACCCTTAACATAAATTACTTAAAAGACAATTCAAAATAAACTTCTTTAAAGCAAAAGAAAAATAGCAATAAATAAAAGAAGTTTAAGGGAAGAGAGGAATGTAAACTTGATTTATACTGGTCTGGCCACTTCCCGTGCCTACTTTCAGTCCTCAAGCAACCCACTTGAGATTTTCCACTCTCTTTGTAAAACTCCTTTTACAAAGTCTAAACCACACAGGGACAACCCTTCCCTTGTGTTCAGGAATCCTCTACAACAAGAGACCCACGGTCTCTTAATCCCTTTTCAGAAATAAGAAGAAGAGAAGAAGAAATCTCTCTTAAAAGAGATAGATTGTACAATGAAGATCAATCAAAATTCCTTATTGAATATGCAAGTGGTTGACCAAGGAATCTTTTTGAGAGGATAAGACAGTTCAGTTCAGAAAAACTCTTAATCTTTTGAGAGGATAAAACTATTTGGGCAATGAAAACTCTCTTTAAATTCGTGTTTCCAAGTCACCTTTGATGGCCATTCATAAACCATTTGAATAGATGTGACTCTTGGAAATTATTTTCTGAAAATCTCCTTTGGTAATCGATTACAAGACTTGTGTAATCGATTACAGGTTTTGAAATTTGAATTAAAACGTTCAGTAAACTGCTGGTAATCAATTACCATCCATGTGTAATCAATTACACATTATAAATTTTGAATTCAAATTTCTAGTGACTGTTATAAACATTTTCAGCTGCTGGTAATCGATTACCAGAGAGTAAATCTCAAATTGAAATAATTTAGATAGAATTCTTTGGCCAAACCTTTTGCTTTTCCAATTTGGAAACTTCTTTCTAAGATTCTAGAGATCAACTTGATCATATATCTTGATTTTCTTGGATTCTTGTCTTGAATAAAACTTAGAAACACTTGATCCTTTGGCATCATCAAAACATCAAAGCATCTTGCTTCTACATAGGAGTCATTTGACTTAATCCATCAACTGAAAAAATCCTTCAACTATTTCTCGTCCTTGGAAAATTCTTTTTGCAAGAATCAACTGCTTCTTTCATTCTTCCTCACTACAAGGTTGTGAAAACAAAATAAAAATGGATACCTCAAAGCCCTACACTGGGGCAATGAAAGGCACCATGCATAAACCTCAAACGAACCTAGGGGCAGATTAGAAGTTCTCACCCAATAGGTTCCCTGTTACAAGGTCATGCGAAAGATAACAATTGGTACCTTAAAGCCCTACACTAGGGCAATGAGGGGCATCGTGCATGAGCCTCAAGTGAACATAGGGGCAGATCAAAAGTTCTCATCCGTTGATGTTTTTTTTAAAAAAAAAGGGGACAAACCCTGGAATTTATATGGATTGATTAAAGGTCAAACGGCTCCATGGTCGTCACTCCAAAATGGTCAAGTGACTAAATCAAACAGAACATACACTCGGAGGGAGTTCTCGGAGAGATTTGCAAAAGATAGGGTAAGGTTGCATGAATTATCACCTCTTTCAAAAGGACAGTCAATCTGTGTTTTCCAAAAAAAATTATATCAAAATCAAAATCACAAAACAAGGAAAGAATGACATGAACATTGTACAACTTTCCATTACATTGCATTATTTCATATGAAGTCCGCATTTACCAAATTTCACAACAAAGGTTGCATGCATCTGCATCACTAAACATCATGTTAACTACATAGATTTCCTACATCTAATCTTTTGAATTTGGGATGACCGGCTCTCTCAATGAGTCGATCTCTTGCTTTCTCATAAGGATGGACCTTTGGGTACTAGTACCCTCACCTTTAGATGACTACACGTCATCGCCTTTAGAAAACTATACGTCCTTGCCATCAGAGGGCTGCACGCCTTCACCTTCAGAGGACTACATGTCCTCGCCTTCAAAGGGCTGCATGCCCTCACCTTCAGAGGACTACCTGTCCTCGCCTTCAAAGGGCTACACGCCCTCATCTTCAAAGGGCTACATGCCCTCACCTTCAAAGGACTACACGCTCTCACCTTCAAAGGGCTACACGCCCTCACCTTCAAAGGGCTACACGCCCTCACCTTCAGAGGACTACACCCCCTCACCTTCAAAGGGCTACACGCCCTCACCTTCAAAGGGCTACACGCCCTTATCTTCAAAGGGCCACACACCCTCACCTTCAAAGGACTAGATGTTCTCGCCTTGAGAGGACTACACGTCCTCGCCTTCGGAGGGCTGCATGTCCTCGTCTTCAGAGGACTATATGTCCTCCCCTTGAGAGGACTACACGCCCTCGCCTTCGGAGGGCTACACGCCCTCGCTTTCAGAGGACTACACGTCCCCCTTTTCAGAAGGCTACACGCTCTCGCCTTTAGAGGGCGACACGTCCTCGCCTTCAGAGGGTTGCGCTCTCCCTCGCCTTTTGAGGGCTACACGTCCTCACTTTCAGTGAGCTCCATATCCACACCTTAATAGGATTTAAGGTCCTCTGCCCTTAATGCTTAACCAAGACTTGGGCTCCCGGTTAAGGGACCAGTAATTTCCCTTTTCAACCATTCTTTTTCCCGGGCCACCCCCTAATATTGGAGGGCGACTAACTGTGCAAGCACAACCAGAGGAGGAGGCTATCGTGCAGCTACTATGCATATCGGGGCAAGATTTCACCCGTGCCGCTGCAAAGAAACGAGTGCGGATATGGATGACGTTGCTACTTAGCAACATTCTGCCCAGCGACCGTAATGTTGATCTCCCCCTACGAAAGTATCAGTTGGTCTGTGTCGTCCCGACATAGGTAGGTATGCATTATTTCCAACTGATTTCTAATGCCATCTACTATTTACACGGGTTGCACCCACAAGACACCTAGTGGACCCAAAGAAGTCCAACAGGGCTCTGGGGTTTCCAGCTCTGGTTACGGGCCTCTATCAGTCCTACAGGGTGCCCGTACCCCCCCAGCAAAGTCATGCCATCGCGACATAGGTAAGTATGCGTATGGTTCAAACTGGTTTCTAATGCCATCCACTATTTGCAGAGATCGTGCCCACAAGGCACCCAGTGGACCCGAAGAAGTCCAACAAGGTCCTAGGGTTTCCAGCTCTGATTATGGGCCTCTGTCAGTTCTACGGAGTGCCCGTCGCCCCCAGCAAGGGATCGCGCCCGCAAGACACCCAGTGGACCCGAAGAAGTCCAACTGGGTCTTGGAGATGCCAGCTCTGATTACGGGCCTCTGTCAGTTCTACAGAGTGCCTGTCGCCCCCAGCAAGGTCAGCAGGTCTCCTACTAATCGAGCTTTCATCAAGAAGTATTGCGCCCCCAGGCAGGCGCAGGGAGAAACACCACAACAGCCTGGGGATGGCCGGCAGCAGACGCACCACCACCACCTCTAGAGTTCACCTCAGCTCATCCACAAAAAGGTTAGAGTATTGCCTACGACACATGACCGACAAATAGGCAACCAAGTCCAAGGCCAAAGGTAAGCAAAGTACTAGGTCCGTGACCGACAAGTCATCATGCGTCCAGCTCAAGACGGTAAACAAGCGCTACTAGGAGGCAACCTAGTACCTTTTAAATCTCTGCTTGTTATTTGATCACTTTTGTTTCTCAAGTCATAGTAGGACACACCTAGTTGCTCATGATCCTGGGAATTTAAATAAAATAAGCACAAGCTCGGAAGGTGGTCATACCTCACAAAATATATATGTATGCTTAGGTAGAAAGATACCTTGGATATGCATGTATGTAACAAAAAATACTTCACAATATATATATATATATATATGTATGCTTAGGTAGAAAGATACCTTGGATATGCATGTATGTAACAAAAATACTTCACAAAATATATATATGTATGCTTAGGTAGAAAGATATCTTGGATATGCATGTATGTAACAAAAAAATACTTCACAAAATATATATATATATATATATATATATATATATATATATATATATGTATGTATGTTTAGGTAGAAAGATACCTTGGATATGCATGTATATAGCAAAAATACCTCACAAAAAATATATATGTATGTTTAGGTAGCAAGATACCTTGGATATGCATGTATATAGCAAAAATACCTCACAAAAATATACACATGTTTAGGTTGCAAAATACCTCATGAAAAGAAAAAAAAAAACAAAAACAAACAAGGAAAAGAAATAAACACATGATAAAAAGAAAAAGAGAAAAAAGAAAAATAAGTTGTCTAGCTAAAAAACAACATGCTTGTGAAAAGAGATAATTTCCAACTTTTCTTTGAAAAAAATCACTGATCATAACTAGTTTTTGAAAAAAAAAAATGTGTGTACACATTTGAAGGGTAAATGCTGTGAAAGTTTTTCCGAACACCCAAGATAGACTCGGATGAATGCACAAATTGATAAAATAACATATTTTGGAAACACTGGGTTGACTAAAATAGAGAAAATGAATTATGAGCCCTAGCATCACATGACCAAAAAAATTTCGACACTTGAGTGTGCACATAGGTGCATGCATGACTAGTTTTGCATAAAATTTCCATATCATCATTATTGCATTTGTGTCATGGAAATAATGTGGGACATTCCCTTTTATCCCTGAACCAGACCAACACCCTGACATATATCATGTCCATCCTACAAGCCTTGAGCCGAAGTCCCAACTCACCATAAACCTTGCCCTCAAAAGAAAACAAAAAAAAGAAAAAGAAAAGAAGAGAAAAGGAGAAAATTCCCGATCAAAAGACTCAGAAGAAAGAAAAAAAGGAAAATTCCCAATCAAGGAAAATGGGGGAAAGCAAAAAAAGAAAGAGAATTCTCGATCAAAGATCGGAAGAGAAAAGAAGAAATATGCAGAAAGGTCTTAGTACCAGACAATATCTGAACAATACAGATTTGTCACCAAGTAAACAAGAAAAGAAAGGAAACCACAACCTAAAGTGGTCCTCTCCCTTTGATTGCCAACCAAAATCCTATGTGTCAGCGACTTTTTCGCCCCGCACTAAACAAAAACAGAAAAGGAAAAGGCCAAAAACATTCAAAGCCAAAATTCCCACAAAAAAAACACCATTCCCAAGAAAAAGTCCTATTGATCCATGATCACGCATGTAATCTTTGATTTGATAGGAAGTGATTTGCAAGATCAAGTCATGGCATATCTATGGTTCGGAATTAGGACGAAACACTTACCTGTGTGAGATTGATACACTTTGAGTGATTTTCTTCTATTTTTCTTGAACCCAGTGTTTCCTCTAAATGGTCATTTAGAAACGAAATGCTAACATCCAAAATCTCATTTGTGGTTATGAGAAGATTTCATCAGCATACTCCCCTTCCTCGGTAGACACGTTGTTTTTCATCCGAAAAGCATATGTTGCTCTGATTAGTTGGAAGTTTTCTCTCTTTACTAAAGCATGTTCGCATTTTAGTGAAGAAAACATCGAGACTATTTTTAGTCTCACAAGTTATCCAGAACTACGTAGGTCTGAGTTCCTCATTGAGGATACGTAGGAGCAAGAGTCTCGCTTTTGTCGGCCGCCCCACAATCTCTGTCATACTGACCTTGGAGTCATGCGACAAGCGGAAATACCCTAGCGGTTATCCGTATAAACTTTTTTCTATCCTTAAGACTCAAAGCATGATAGCACGCAGAGACTAACGTCGTCTTCTATGCCTTTTGTCATCCAGAGGCGGCGGGCCCGATGACATGCGGGAACCATTTGGTCCCGCACTTTCTTTTGCTATCTATAAGACTCAAAGCATGATAGCACGCAGAGACTAACGTCGTCTTTTGCGCCTTTTGTCATCCAGAGGCGGCGGGCCCGATGACATGCGGTTATCCGCATGCTCGATGAGTGATAAACGCGCAAAGACAAAATTATGCGCCCTTTATCATTCAGGAGCAGCGAGTCGAGTGGTAAACACGCATAGACGAATTCTGCGCCCTTTATCATTCAGGAACAACAGGTTGGGTGGTAAACACGCAGAGACAGATTCTGCGCCCTTTATCATTCAGGAGCAGCGAGTCGAGTGGTAAACGCGCATAAACGAATTTTGCGCCCTTTGCCATTCAGATTTCGCAAATTGGGTGATAAACGCGCATAGACAAATTTTGCACCCTTTATCATTCAGGAACAACAAGTTGGGTGGTAAACGCGTAGAGACAGATTTTGCACCCTTTATCATTCAGGAGCAGCGAGTAAAGTGGAAAACGCGCATAAACGAATTCTGGGCCCTTTGCCATTCAGATTTCGCAAATTGGGTGATAAACGCGCATAGACAAATTATGCGCCCTTTATCATTCAGGAACAACAAGTTGGGTGGTAAACGCGCAGAGACATATTTTGCGCCCTTTATCATTCAGGAGCAGTGAGTCGAGTGATAAACGCGCATAGACGAATTCTGCTTCCTTTGCCATTCAAATTTCGCAAATTGGGTGATAAACGCCCATAGATGAATTCTACGCCCTTTATCATTCAGGAACAACAAGTTGGGTGGTAAACGTGCGGAGACAGATTTTGTGCCCTTTGTCATTTAGGAGCAGCGAGTCGAGTGGTAAATGCGCATAGACGAATTCTGCGCCCTTTGCCATTCAAATTTCACAAATTGGGTGATAAACGTGCATAGACGAATTCTGCGCCCTTTATCATTCAGGAACAGCAAGTCAAGTGATAAATGCACCGAGACAGATTATGCGCCCTTTGTCATTTGGGGATAGTAAGTCGAGATGTGGGCGGAGACAAATTATGGTCATTCCGTGCACCTTTTCACCATCCAGAGGCTATCGTGTTCGGTGGCACGCAGAGACAAATTATGGTCATTCTGTGTCTCGCTGCCCAGGCTCGATCATGTCCAACAAAATGCAGAGATAAATTATGGTCATTCTGCGTCTTGTATCAACCAAGAGGAACAAATTCGACAGTATCAGGATGATGTGTCGGTACTGATCATTTTCAAATTTTTGCAGGTTCCACTGGCAAGGAGGTTCACTGGCTGAATGGTGTTTCGCTCGAACGAAATTAGTGTCTTATCTTTACTTCCCTTTTATCTCCAATAAAACACAAGTAAAGAGGGGCAACTGTCATACCCTAATTTCGTCCGAGGACCATCCATTGTTGGGATGCAACCCTCGTTTGACCACTTCGAGGTATTTGGCACCCATCGTTAGGCAATTTGTGAAGTTCCGAGACATGCCAGAAGCCAAAAGAAAAGCGTTGTAGCACAATCCGTGAAGTTCCATGACATGCCGGAAATTAAAAGGAAGTGTTAGTGCGCATTCCGTAAAGTTCTGTAACGCTCCAGAAAGCAAAAAAGGGATGATTACGTAATCCGTAAAGTTCTGCAACATTACGGAAAGCAAACAAGTATCGTTACGAAATTCGTAAGTTTCCGTAACTTTACAGAAAAAGAATCACCATAAAATGGGCAAGGGTGTATTTAGTAAAAATGGGGGTTCAAATAGCAACCAGGCCCAGTTGGGCCTTCCAGGATGTTCCTGTAAAAGGCGGTTGCTTCTGGAGGAAGCAACCTAGCTTGCCTGGGCAAGCTGGGTGGCAACCATCTCCTTCCTTTTCCTATAAATAGGGGAAGGAGGGAAGAACAAAAAGGTTCAACCCTCCTGGTATCTGAGATTCACTTAAAATTAGTGAGAAAAATTGTTTGCATGAAGAAAATCCAAGCCGAGGCGCTTCCGTAACGTTTCCGTGGGTGATTTCGCGAAGATTTTCAACCGTTCTTCGACGTTCTTCGTTCGTTCTTTGTTTTTCTTCGGTCTTCAACCGGTAAGTTCCCAAAATCGAACTTTTCAATTCATTCCATGTACCCTTAGTGGTCCCCATTTGTTTCGCGTACTTTTATTTTCGTTTCATTTACTTTCCGTACCCCCTTTTGACGTGCTTTAGTCATTTACTTAAGTCATTTTCTTGCCTAATCAAAAATAAAATAAATTTCCACCGATCATTTGAATTGTAACATCCGTTAATTTCTGTTAAAATGAAATCCGACCGTTCGGTCCTGCCGTAACCACGTTGGAAACCAAAAAGAGGTAAAATAATAATATAATAATAAAAAAATATCTTTTAGTAAAATAAAACAAAAAAAATCAATCGGACGTTTCTCTTTGGGATTTTTCTTTCTTAATTGAATTGACTAATAACCAAAGTGAAACTAAGGCTAAAATCAATTCATAAACCAAACTTTTGTCATCGCCTAAAAGAAGCCATTTTCAAAGGTCCAACGCCTTAAAATGGTCTTTTCCGCTTTTATTGGTTAAGTGTAGATTTCTAAAAAGCCTAAAATCAATATGTAACTTTATTACCTCTTTCAAAAAATAAAAGAAATCATTAATGGTCCAATGCCTTAATGTTTTCTCACTTTTCAAAAGAATCGAAAGATTGTTTAATGGTCCAACGCCTTAAATGACCTTTCATTCAATAAAAACATATCTTGCAAAAAAAGATAAAAAAATAACTTAACCAAAACGCTTTGTTCACGAAAGAACTACGTAGGTCTGATTTTCTCATCACAATTGAGGAATACGTAGGAGCAAAGGGAAACGCCCTTGTCGACCACAAAAAGATAAAAACATAAAAAGGCATAAAAAAACATAAGAACGTAAAAAGGGAAAAGAATATAAAGTCATATTTGCACATTTGATTAAAGTTTGTCGTCTCTTGTGACGGGCGCGTGGGGTGCTAATACCTTCCCCGTGCGTAAATACAACTCTTGAACCTTTCACTTAAAGTTCGTAGATCACGTCTTTTCTGGTTTTTCCGACGTTTTCCTCAAATAGACGTTGGTGGCGACTCCGCGCGTATTCCTTTCTTTGGACACGCACCCGCGAGTCACGCGTTGCCCTCCTGCCGAAGGGTAGGTTGCGACAGATATGATTTTCAAAACTAGACATACAAGACTTTCTATAGTGATAACGTTTAAGAAATTCCATTAAGAGATGATTGAGATACTAACTTTATAAAATGGTGGTACTACACTGTGACAAAATAGAGTATATGCTACTTTTTGATTTATTATGAATTGTATGGAGTTTTACTTGGACTTTGGGATACCATCTCTTGAACTAGATTCCTAATGCTTATTGGATGATGTTACATGATAATCTATTATGAAATTGCTTCTATAATGAGATTGCTTCTATTATGAAATTTCTTCTATTATGAGATTGCTTCTATAATGAGATTGCTTCTGTTTTGAGATTTCTTCTATAATGAGATTGCTTCTATTTTGAGATTTCTTTTATAATGAGATTGATTCTATCATATGATATTGAGTTATAATTAGTTTTTTAGTTTTGGGTCTGGGGATGTCTAACCCTCGACGTTGTAGCAAATTGATGTTCATGAATTGATTGTGTTTATGGTAATGATGTTGGTTGATTTGCTTCTATGAGGAGTGGGCTTACCCACTTGAGGGGCCATATTATTGGTGACCCTAGAGAGGGAAGAGAGTTAATTTCCTTCCTCTATTGTTGCTTTGTGTGTGTGCACAACGAAGAAGGTTTTATGATCGAAAGCTTCATGTGGATCGACATGCATTATAAGGAAAAAGAAAAGAATGGACGAATACAGTAGCGAAAGCATGTTAGAGTTAGAGAGATGGTTATGTTGGGAGTTGGGGGTATGACCCTATACTTGTGGGAAAATGTCCTCTAACTTTCTATTCACGTGTACTGACGCAATCGTCGTTCCAGGATCGATGCTTCTCATTATGAAAGATGAGTGAGGAATCATAAGAAGATAGATTGATGACATACAATAGGTACATTGGGAGACGGTTTGAATGAATCAAACAAACTTAGGGGAATGTTGAGTTGTAATAACCCAACTAAAGGAAATTTTGGTTAGTTTGGGGGAGTCATGGGCCTTACTTGGCATCCCTGACTAGAATAGAGTCATATCCATGGTTAGCGAAAGTGTCATGTCATTTACTGACATGAGACGTGTACGCCTAATCATCATCCATATGTTGCATAAGACCATTAAAGCTTAGAAGGCTTACTGGTAGTGTTTGAATAAGATCGTTAATGCCAGTGGGGCTTAATGGCAATGTGGGCCCAAGATGTGATAATGTGTGAGATAGATGTACGAACTAGGATACCGTGAGCGTTGTTTCCAAGTGAACTACACATGGTGGTTGTGTAGGTTGGGGTGTGATATTTCTTTGTTTGTGGCTTCTAAGGGAGCGAAGGAGTCACCTCTTACACCAACATTTTCATGTTCAGATGATGAGCATCAGGACAACTCTTCGCTAGTGGGGTAGCATCTTTAAGTGTAGGAGCATCCCTCTAAGAGTGCTTCACTGTAGTCTTGTTGTCGATTCACTTTTGTCTAGCATATACCTTCTTGATGGCACGAATATGTTAGGTTTGGACAACCATTCGCACCTACCTTAGATTTTATGTTTACAAAAAGTATAAATTATTGATAATTTAATGAGTTGATATTAAGTGGACAAGACTAACTTTGTTAAAGGACTTAATCATTATCTACATATCTCGTCCATACTCAAAGTGGAAAATGTTTTGTTTAGTATTAACCAGAATCCAACGCACTATAAAACCAAGAGCATCCACTTGTTATAATAACCAATGTTATACACTAAGTGTGCTCAACACTCATGTCTAGTTGGTATAAGTCTCTTACTCACCATTATGACGTCCAACAGAGTACGAAAAGGTTATGCTAGCCAAAAAAGGGAAGTACACGTATTCTTGCTCATAAAAAATAATTTTGTCTCTCTTTATTTGAATTGCTAACGTTTGAATTTAAGGAAAAAATAGAATATAAGAGAATAAAAGTTCTACATAGAATATTTCTCAAGGGTTGTTTTTGTCAAGGACAAGGAGCACATGCTACTGTCTAATCCTTTATTCCCTTCCTCTCGAATCAGAGCGTGCTGCGTAGTCTCACCTCCCAATGTGAGACAATGGTCATTTCATAAACTCAACGCTAATCCTATAACAGATCATTCACTCATAACGAATCCTTCATTGAAGTCTATAAAAGACAGCCTTTACTGAAAAGCGAAGCACGAAAAAATATAAAAAGAAAACGAGAATATCTCTGAAGCAAAACTTTGCAGAAATCATTGGACGATACATTTAATCTTTTATTGTTTATCCTTGGCTAAGGAAAGTTACTTTGTACTTGAGCTTTATTGTTTATCCACACATTTAGTGTTATTGAATCTTTGTATTCATTCAAAATACTATATGTGAAAGGTAGAAGTGGCTTAGTGTTAAAAATTACTTTTATTTTCTTAGATTCAAGGGGAGTCTAAGGTAGTGTCAGAAGTGGCTAGAAGAATACTTGTATAGCCAAGAGTGGCAGGACAAAATACTTATTTTGTAATCAAGTTTTTGATTAGTGGAACCCTTTACTATTGTGTAAAGGAGAATTGAACATTGCTCTATTTTAGTGAACCAGTATAAACCAAGTGTTTCTACGTCTCTCCTTAGCAATTTTATTAAGAATTCTCATAGCACTTTCTATCATTCTATTCATACCAAGTGTTTGCTTGAAAACTGTTTTAAAACTTTATTTCATTTATTTACTGGATGATCAAACTCAACATTATCAAAACTTATTTCTTTTCAGTGGATGACTTAAAACGATTCTCCACCAACAAACCACTCTTGTTCAGAGGTGTAAAATATGATTACTGGAAGGAACAAATGATAGCTCATTTGAATCAATTCATATTGACCTATGGGACGTGGTGGAAAATAGAAATCACATTTCATATGACGATTAGTTAAATGAAATTCCAAGAAGCTAGTGGATGGAGGAGCAAAAACTCAGATTCTTGCTCAAGTCCAAGGCTCTGAATGTGATGCTATATGCTCTATCAGAAAAGGAGTACACCAAGTTACACAGCTTCAGAAGTGCCAAACAAATATGGGCATTCTAGCTGCAACATATGAAGGCAAGTCACTGGTAAAGAGGAATAAACTAAGTCTCCTCACTTGTAAGTATGAACTCTTCTATATGGAACAAACAAAGTATGTTTGGACTCTTTCAAACCATTCTTAATGAATTGAGATATCTAGGCAGAACTTATGATAACTATGATCATATTGAAAAAATTTAAAGAAGTTTATCTAGAAAATGGAGACCATAGGTAATGGCGCTAAGGGCTCTAAAGAATCTGTATTCCATGTCCCTTGAAAAACTTGTTGGTACTCTCAAGGTTCATAAACAAGAACTTTAGCAGGACAAAGGACCCAAGAGAGAGAAGTCTTTTGCTCTTAGCAGTCAAAATTACAAAAAGGCATCATCATCTAGAGAATAAGTCTCAAAGAAGTCTAAAGTTGTTAAAGTTGATAACTCCTCTAATGAGGAATCTGAGGAAGATTCTAATGAAGAAGAACTTGCCTTCATCTCATGAAAGATTTGCAAGATGTGGAAAAACAAAGGTGGCTTTGTTAGAGATAGAGGAAGCAACATGAAGACTAAGCTTTAGAGCTTGAAGAAGTTTTATCTTTTTACATGCCTAACTCTTTGAATGGCATTTATATTAATGGTTGCATCTTAGTCTCTATCTTTTCATATGTACATCATGCATCATCATGTAGAGGTAGGAAGATTGTTCAGTGCATAAAACTCTATGTTTTAATCAATTATAAGGCTGATTGTAATCGATTACACAAGTGTTTGTAGCTTGTAAAGAGATTTTAGTTTCGGTTTAATCAAATACCAGTTAACCATAATTGATTACATAGTTCAGTTGAGACCATGTCTGGTTTTTCATCAGTCTCTACTTTAATCGATTACCAGGTGATCATAATCGATTACTTCATTCTTGAAAGTGTTCCCAGAAGTGATCAATAACACTTTAACCGATTACATCAAGAATTTAATCAATTACATTGTTCTTGAAAGCTTTCCAGGTGTTGGGAAGAACACTTCAATTGATTAAATTGATAATCTAATCGATTACTTCTTTGGAATAAACGATTACATTGACGATTTAATCGATTACAAGTGGCTATAACTATTTTCTCTATAAATAACCATCTTGTGTTCTCACTTTTAAGAAGAGAAAAAAAAGAGAAGAAAAGGTGCTTAGAATAAGTGTGTGACTCATAACTTCTAGACTTCATATTTTCTGAAGCTCTCATAGTAAAAAGTGAGTTATGAATTACGTGTGAGATCAAGAAGAGACTCACTCACTCAAGCAAAGGTTCTTGCGTGTGATTGATCAAGTTGTATCTCTCTTTGACTCAAGTTTTTTGTGTATTTTACATATTGTTAGTGTATGCATGAATTTCTGAAGGCATGCTAGAATAGGTTTTTCTAGTTTGGACTAAGGGTAGGTTTCTCTTAGGTTCTTATTCACAAAGGACCCTAAGATTGGATATCTTAGTCTCCTTTCTGGGGTAGGAACTGAGATTGATTGTGATTTCTTGTAAGAATTTTATATGCATGGTGAAAATCTAATTCGATTTGGATTAGATAACTGAAGTAGCTTCTCTAGAGATAGAGAGTGAACTAGTATAAAATTGGTGTACATCTTTTCTTGATCTTATCTTTCTTTCTCATTGTATTCTTGATCAATTTGCAAAAGTTTAAAGGAAATATCTTTTTGAATAAGAACTTTAACAAAATTATTTTGTGTTAAGGGTGATTGATTAAATATTGGTTTTAACAAAAGTTAGTGATACGATCCTTGGAAAATAAAGTTTTTCAAAACTCTTTTTTTTTGTTTGATTTGATTTAGAACCAATTCACCCCCCCCCCTCCTCTTGGTTTGTGAGTTTCATCATCTTTTTCCAGGCTCCAGATAGAAGAACTCCTCAAAAAGGGTGCTTAAGGAAAAGAAAGATAAAGACAAAAGCTCTATAATATGCTATGAATGCAAGAAACCTGGACACTTCAAATCTAGCTGCCCATAATTGGAAAAGGCTCAAGACAAGAAGAAAAACTACAAGACCAAATAGAAGAAAGGTCTCATGAGCACCTGGGAAAATCTAGATGATACCTCGTCTGATGAAGAAGAAGTCAATCTATGCCTAATGGAAGATACAGCTTCTAAAGAATCAAAATAAGATCAAGAGGATGAGGTAAATCTCAATGATCCTGAATCTCTTAAAAATACATATCATGAACTACTATCAAACTCATCCATTCTTTCAAAAGCTTACAAAAACTTGTGAAAAGATATCAAAAAACTATCCAAAGATCATTTGAAACTTGAGAAAACCTTCAAGATAAAGTGGATGATCTTTCACTGGACGAGTCCACTCAGACATATGAAGCTTGTGTAACTATTAAGGAAAAAGAGTCCAAGTTATGCCTTTAGATTGAGACAATTGCCAAGGAAAAATCCACCCTTCTTAAGAACTTCCAAGAGTTGGAAAACAAACTAAAAGATCTTTAAAAAGATCTAAAGGAGCTAAATGAACTTCATGATTATCCAAAAAGAAGAAAGAAATGATCTATGGAGTGGATATGCATAAGCACACAAAGTTTATGAAGAACTTAAAATGAGTAAAAATAATCTTTGGGTGAAATGCAAAGAGCACAAAAGATATGTGAAATTCTTAAATGATAAGCTTTTAAAGCATCTAGAATTTAAGGGCCAACCTACGGATGTTTTCAAACTTCATAAGGAAATTGGAACCTTAAAAACAACATTAGCCAAATTTTTCAGTGGGACAGAAAATCTTGATAAATTGTTAGGATATAGCAACAATTCCTCAAATAAATCTGGAAATGGATATCATGGGTAGATCTATGTTCATGATGAACACACTATTGTTTGTTATTTTTGTGGTAAGGTTAGACACATGACATCCAAGTGTAGGGATCAACCTAAAAAAGGTGCATCCAATACATTTATGGCTAACACAAAAGGACCCAAAATGATTTAGGTACCTAAGATTATTCTTTTTGCATATGTCCTTAATAATAAGAAGCAAACACCTATCATGGTACCTGGACAGTGGCTGCTCACGACACATGACAAGAAAAGGTGTATGTTCCAATGTCTGACTCCCTATCATGGTGGAATAGTTACTTTTGGATGGAATGAAAAAAGAAGAAGAATAGGAGTGGGTAAGATAGGTATTCATCCATACCCATCTATTGATAATGTTTTGTTTGTTGAAGGGCTCAAACACAATCTGCTGAGCATAACTCAATTATGTGATAGTGGATATGATGTCTCCTTTAACAAGGATGAGAGTATCGTAAAATGCAAAGATGGGTCCTCCCTATTCTCTGCCAAGAGAAAAAGATAACTTCTACAAGATTAGATTGGGATAAATTTCATATCAAAAGGTATCGTACTTATTATCTGTTAAAGAAAATCATTGGTTATGGCATAAAAAAAATGGTCATGCAAGTTGGAGGTTAATTTCTAAGCTGTAGAAAACAACCTTGTAAGAGGTTTACCAAGTATGTCATATAAAGATTATTTACTTTACGAAGCATGTCAAAAGGGGAAACAAATTAAAACTCTTTTTCTAGTAAAAACATTGTTTCCACCTCAAGACCCTTGCAATTGTAGTCCCTTGATCTGTTTGGTCCAACCAAAATTGTGTCCACTAGTGGGAAGAGGTATGGACTTGTCATAGTGGACAACTACTCTAGATGGACAAGGGTCATGTTTCTAAAAAACAAGGATAAGTCTTTTGATATCTTCTTTAAATTTTCTATATGTGTTCAAAATGAAAAAGGAGTATGCATTACTTCAATCAAAAGTGATCATGGAGGAGAATTTGAGAACAATAAGTTTCAACTGTTTTGTGAAGAAAATGGTATTCTTCACAATTTTTCAACACCTAGAACAACTCAACAAAATGGGATAGTTGAAAGAAAGAACATATCTCTGCAAGAGATGACCAGGACTACGCTTAATGATAATTCAACCCTTAAACACTTTTGGGCAGAAACTGTGAATATTGCATGTTATCTTCAAAACAGGATATACATAAGACTTATTTTTAAAAAGACTCCTAATGAATTGGGGAAGGGACCAAAATCCAGCATATCATACTTCCATCCATTTGGATGTAAATGTTTCATTGTCAACACAAAGGATAACTTGAAAAAGTTTGACTTGAGAAGTGATAATGAAACATTTCTTGAATATTCTAAAACACCTAAGGCATTGAGAGTTTACAATATTTTCCTCTTAATTACTATATTCTAACTTAACTAATTTAATTAATTTTTATTTATCTAATAAAATTTTAAATTTCTTTAGAGTAATTAGTTTTCATTGAATTAGATTAGGATAGATGTCATAAATTAAATTTCAATTCAAAAATTAGTTTCGATGATTTTAATATTTGACATCAAATTTCCTTTAACAATGATTTTAATTTTACTCTTATTAATATTTAACACAAAATTATATTATGAAAACTTGTATACGTCATATCAATAATTGGTTTCTTACAAAATTAATACATATTATTAGTAATTAGTAAATAGTATTAGTTAAAAAAGAAAGTTCGCGTGTTGTATGGTAATAAAGCTAGTTTAATACACATATGTGCAAGAATTTTCCTCAATGTTCCGTAACACATGCTACCAGCCTGTAATAGCATATTATTTTGGTCAACCTTTGATTGTGAGCTTTGTCTTCCAAATTCCACCATTCCCATCTTTGCTGAAGTTAAACAGGAGAAACTGCAACTTCTTTCGGGTCAGACTTCCTGTATCCGTGATTTATAGATCTTTCTTTCCTTTAACCATCTACAAATCTATCATTACAATTATAATCACCTGTTGTTTTATTCCTATAACCAACCAGAGATGATGGCAAGTTCATTATCATTTGGCTTATTTTCATTCTGTTTTTTGTGTCACCTATTTTGCATTAGCATGTCTTATATATATGTCATAAGGTACTACTATGTTTCTAATGTTCAAGTTTTGGTGCTAAAGTTTTTCAAGTATGATGGCCAAATCTTAAATTATAAGCATTCTTACCTTTTTACAACTTCTTATACTCCTATGTTTGTTTGTTGCTTACAATAATTTCATAGAGGAATCTTCAATAGTTTATACATACAATTGTGTCGCTGAAATAGAGAAACATTGTACCCCGTATTTTACTTCAGCATCCAAGTCAATACCTGATGAAAATAGAGGCTACAGACTTCAAACAGAACTCTCTTTCACTCATGGAGATTGGAATCAGGAGAATGGTGGTTTCCTTCTTATTTCGTTCGATGCAAGTAACTTGCAAGGGAATAAGGTCCCTCATGGAGCAGATCCATTACAACTTGTTTCATTCCAAGTGCAGGATGCCAATGCAGTTCATCAATTTGAAAATGCTTCAGTTAATGTTGGAGGTGTCATACCCTAATTTCTTCCGGGAACCTTTATTTTTCGGCATGCGACCTCCGTTTCACCACTTCAAAATGTTTAATACCCATTGTCATGGAATCCGTAAAGTTCTGGGACATTTCGGAAAGAAAACAACCAAAAACACAAAAGCGGGGGTGAACTTATCAAACACAACGGGTGCACTCAGGAAAATTATCCAGAACATTCTAAAGGGGGTGAACTTGTCAATTATGGGGTGCATTCAGGAATCTTCCTCAAGAAGCCTCTGGGCGGAAACCACCTCCATTTTGTTAAAAAATGGCATCCGGGGCTTCCGTAAAATTTCTGAAAACCTTGGGTTAGCATATTTCACTTAATATTGGTGAAAGGAAAGAGAAAAAAGAGGAAAATCAAGTCTGAAACGCTTCCGTAAGGCTTCCATAACTTTTTTGTAAAGTACAAAAAAAGGGGTGAACTTAGTAATTGGGGTGCTTTCAGAAATCTTCTTCAAGAAGCCTTTAGGCGGCAAGAACCTCCCCATTTCTCCTATAAATAGGGGGAGGAGGCTGCGTTTCAAGGTTCCCTAACCCCTACGCTATGCATTTCAGTTGTTTTGGGTGAAAAAACGTGTTTTCATGAAGAAAATCCAAGCCGGGGTGCTATCGTAACGCTTCCGAGACGTTTTCGTGAGCAAATCCGTTAAGATTTTTCGTCGTTCTTCAATGTTCTTCGTTCGTTCTTCAATCCTCAACCGGTAAGTGTTCGAATCTGAGACTTTCAATTCATTTCTTATTTTGTTTGCTTTCATCTTCATCTCGTTCACTTTCGATTTTCTTTTCTTCCGCCTTTAACGAGCTTTCTACCGTTTATTTAAGCCGTATCTCACCTAATAATTGATAAAATGAATTTCAACCGATCATTTGTGTTGTAATCTCATTTAATCACTATTAAAATAAAATCCAACTGATCGTTCACGTTGTAACCTTGGTTAAATAAAAAAAAAGGCAAAATAATAATAAAATAATCAAAATATCTTGAAACAAATAATAATAAAATAATCGAAATATCTTTGAATACAACACCAACACCTTTTTGCACACACGATGAGTTGAAAAGGGGCCCTATAGCCAGGTCCATGGGAACATAAGGAGTAGAGGTGAATTTGTGGTCATGTTGGGTCTCCGACTTGCTTGATAACAGTGAACCCTCATCTAGAGTTTTTCTCTTTGATAACATATTGTTGTTGGTAGTCCCTACTACCGCAATATGTTTTTCGAAGGGGATGATACCTCTAGAAACCATCAAGAGAGATATGACCACCTTGGGAATTATCACTAAAAACCTTTTAGTTCCTCCCGTTTAGGTCCCTAAAATAGGGGCACGAAGCGAACACGTTGCGTGCCTTTTAAACACTGCCATGCATATAACCTAAATGTCATGTACGCCTTTGCTGTATGATTATTTGTGGATATTGCCATACTGTGTACATCCCCGTGTTGTGCTTTTGCGCGTCTGCATCATGTCGTCACGCACGCGTTGTATGTTGGACTCGTCTTTTGTCACGGGGAGCCGGAAGGTCCATATCACCTTCTTAACTGCACACATGGGGCACTGCTCCCCCAAATGCACAAGTAAAAAGAGATGATTTTTCGGGCTCTCGTGTCCATAAATACATTCATATCATGCATCGCATAAGCATCTCTTCATGGCATCGTAATGGACATATCATTCCTGCATTTGTCACTTATCATTTCATGCATTGCATTTTGCATAAGTCATTTCTTCACCATGCATCTGCATCTAACATGTTTTTTGCACACCTTTCATTTTCATGTTTGCTCATGCATGATCCTTGCATTTTCCTTTGCAAAACAAAGAAAGTCACGATAAAGCTCGAACAATGCATCATTCACATACATCCATGTTTTTCATTGGTTGCATTGCTCATTGCATTCTTTCCCTGAAAACCAAACTTCAATCATTGTTATCAAAAGGGAAAAACACACTTTATGACACCCTTACCGAACGCATGCTAGAGCTGGAGTAATGGCTGAAGTAGACGAGGTGCAAGAGCGGATGAAGGCTAACATAGAGGCCATGAAAGAACAAATGGCCACAATGATGGAGGCCATGATGAGCATGAAGAAGATAATGGAGGTTAATGCGGCTGCAGTTGCCACTGTCATCGCTTTTTCTGGGGTGGACCCGACTCCCCCATCTGGCCTCAACCTAATAAATCATCCAACCGGGGATAAGGGCGACCCCCATTTTTGTGCAAGTCCAGAACAAGCAGGTTTTCCCACCATATGGTTTGCCTCCGAACTATACTCCACCCAATGAGAATGTCAATAACTCTAGTCCTATACTCATTGAGAGCCAACAACTTCAATATGATCATGCACATGTCTCTCAACCCATGGGGGAGACACATGAAATGCCCCACCACAATCTAGCTGACTTCAAGCCTTGCCTCGGATATGCCACTGAAGGGAAAGCAGTTGGTGGTATACCCCTGCAAAACACTTTGGAGGGCCCTCAATATCACCCACAACCACACCTCTTGCATTCCGCAGCGGGTAAAAACCCTCATGCTATGGTAGAAATGGGAAAGTTGGATCATCTAGAGGAAAGGCTCAGGGACATTGAAGGAGGCAAACATTATGCCTTTGCTAACCTAGAAGAGTTGTTCCTAGTACCCAATATCATCACCCCTCCCAAGTTCAAGGTACCGAACTTTGACAAGTACAAGGGGACTACTTTCCCCAAGAACCATCTAAACATGCATTGTCGGAAGATGGGGGCATACGCAAAAGATGAGGAGCTACTGATACATTTCTTCCAAGAAAGTCTTATTGGGGTAGCTGTTACCTAGTACACTAACTTGGAACCTTCTCGAGTCCATTCTTGGAAGGAGCTAATGGTTGCCTTCGTTAGGCAGTATCAGTACAATTCTGATATGGCTCCGGATAGGATGCAACTACAGAACATGTGAAAAAAAGGGCACGAATCTTTCAAAGAATACGCCCAAAGGTGGAGAGACCTGGCAGCTCAAGTGGCACCTCCAATGACGGAGAAATAAATGATCACAATAATAGTGGACACATTACGAGTGTTTTACTATGAAAAAATGGTGGGGTACGCACCTTCAAGCTTTGCGGATTTGGTCTTCGCCGGAAAAAGGATCGAAGCGGGTCTGAAAAGAGGCAAATCTGATCATCCTGCTTTGATGAATGCAAAAAATGGGGCAAATGAAGAGGATGAGAATGAGAATGAGGGAGAAACTCTTGCTATGACTGCCATTCCTACACGGTCAAATTTCCCATCAGCCCAACAATGTCATTACTCAGCCAATAACAGTCCCTTTCACCCAATCATCCACAAAAGTCATCCCCAAATCAGCCACAAGGTCTGCCTGCTTACCACACACCCAATGCCCAAACACCACCTTTAGCGCAAACCAAAAAAGAATTTTCCAGCAAAAAGCCTGTAGGATTCACCCCAAATTTCGGTGTCATATGCTAAC
The DNA here is from genome assembly GCF_004193775.1 of Glycine soja. Lineage (NCBI taxonomy): Eukaryota > Viridiplantae > Streptophyta > Magnoliopsida > Fabales > Fabaceae > Glycine > Glycine soja. The sequence continues at coordinate 32,480,484 of NC_041005.1, forward strand.
TTGCTCCTATATCTTTGCTTCCACTAGAATGTGGGTGCAAGCCATTGGTTTGTTTGCTCAAGCGACCTGTGCTCCTGAGTTTGGACTTCCAAGACCGTTCAATCAAAAATTACTCGTGCTATACATTTGGTGAGGATGCCGTAAATAACAAGTAAAGTAGAAAATTTCAAAAAGAAAAAGAAAAAAATCATTTGATTGACTATGTTTTCACGTAATAATATAAACATTCATGTGACCTCATTTTATCATTCCTGAAAGTTTGTCTTTTTAAGAGAGAAGTGAGTTATCAAGAATAGGAGTCATTTGACTTAATCTGTCAACTGAAAAATCCTTCAACTGTTTCTCATCCTTGAAAATCCTTTTTGAGAATCAACTGCTTCTTTCATTCTTCCTTGCTACAAGGTTGTGAAAACAAAACAACGATGGATACCTCAGAGCTCTACACTGGGGCAATGAAAGGCACCATGCATGAGCCTCAGGTGAACCTAGGGGCAGGTCAAAAGTTCTCACCCGTCGATGTTTTTAAACAAAAAAGGGGGAGTGACAAACCCTGGGATTTCAGTGGATTGATTAAACGACTCCATTGCCGTCACTCCAAAATTGTCAAGTGAGTAAATCATATAGGGCATACACTTTGAGGGAGTTCCCGAAGAGATTTGCAAAAGATAGGATGAGGTTGCATGAATTATCACCTCTTTCAAAAATCAAATCAAAATCACAAAATAGGGAAAGAATGTCATGAACATTGTACAACTTTCCATTACATTGCATTGTTGCATACAAAGTCTGTATTTACCGCATTTAAAGACAAAGGTTGCATGCATCTACATCCTAAAAATCATGCTAACTGCATAGATTTCCTACATCTAATGTCCAATCTTGAGAATCTGGGATGACCGGCCCTCTCGATGAGTCAATCTCTTGCTTTCTCATAAGGGTGGACCCTTGGGTACTAGTACCTATCGCCTTAAGAGGGCTGCATGCCCTCGCCTTCAGAGGACTGCACGTCCTCGCCTTCAGAGAGCTACATGTCCTCGCCTTAAGAGGACTACACGTCCTCGACTTAAGAAGGTTGCATGCCCTCGCCTTCAGAGGGCTACATGCCCTCACCGTCAGAGGACTGCACATCCTCACCTTCAGAGGACTACATGTCCTCGCCTTTAGAGGACTACACGTCCTCCCCTTCAGAGGACTACACATTCTCACCTTCAGAGGACTACACGTCCTCCCCTTCAGAGGGCTACACGCCCTCGCCTTCAGAGGACTACACGTCCTCGCCTTCAAAAGGCTACACACCCTCGCCTTCAGAGGACTACACGTCCTCTTCTTCAGAGGACTACACGTCCTCGCCTTCAGAGGGCTACACGCCCTCGCCTTCAGAGGGCTGCATGCCCTCGCCTTCAGAGGGTCGCACATCCTCACCTTCATAGGGCTACATGCCCTCGCCTTCAGAGGACTACACGTCCTCGCCTTCAGAGGACTACACGCCACCTTTAGAGAGCTGCACGTCCTCGCTTTCAGAGGGCTCCACATCTGCACCTTTAGAGAACTCAAGGTCCTCCACCCTTAATGCTTAATCGAGGCTTGTGCTCCCGGGTAAGGGGTTAGTAGTTTGCTTTTATCAGTTCTTGGGCCACCCCCTGATATTGGAGGGCGACCAACTGTGCAAGCACAACCAGAGGATGGGGCAGGTCTCCGGCTTTGATGAGGAGACTATAGCACAGCTACTATGCATACCAGGGCAAGATTTCACCCAGCCGCTACAAGGAGACGAGTGTGTATCGTGCGCACCAACATATGGATGACGTTGCTACTTAGCAACCTTCTTCCCAGCGACCATCACTCTGATCTCCCCCAGCCGAAGTGTCAGTTGGTATGTGCCATCACGACATAGGTAAGTATGCATGTGGCTCAACTGATTTCTGATGCCATCTACTATTTGCAGGGATCGCGTCCCCTATGAGGAGCCCCTTGGACCTGGAGAAGTCCAACAGGGCCCTAGGGTTCCCAGCTCTGATCATCAGGTCCCCCATTAACCGGGCTTTCATCAAGAAGTTTTGTGCCCCCTGGCAAGCGCAGGGTGAGGCACCACAACAGCCTAGGGATGGCCAGCAACTGGCAACAGACGCACGACCACCACCTCCAAAGTTCACCTCAGCTCATATACAAAGGCTAGAGTGTTGCCTACAACCTGTGGTCGACCAGTAGGCGACCAAGTCCAAAGCCAAAGGTAAGCAAAAGTACTAGGCCCGTGACCGACAAGTTGTCACGCGTCCGACTCAAGACATTAAAGAAGCGCTACTAGGAGGCAACCTAGTACCTTTTAAATTTCCGCTTGTTATTTTGTTCACCTATGTTTCTTAAGCCACGGTTGAACACGCCTAGTTGCTCATAATCCTAGGAACTTAAATAAGCAAGCACAAACTGGGAAGGTAGTAATACCTCACACAAAATATATATGTATATGAATGGTAGCAAAATGCCTCACAAAAATACGCATATGCTTAGGTAGCAAAATACCTCATGAAAAAACAAACAAAAACAAAAGAAACAAAACAAAAAAAAATAAAAATAAAATTGGTTAGCTAAAAAGCCAACATGCTTTTGAAAAGAAATGAACTTGTCATTCAGAGCACAAGGTTTTTTGAAGAAAAATTTGTATGCACCTAAAGGGTGAATGTTGTGAAAATTTTCCCAAACGCCCAGAATGGACTCGGATGAATGCATGAATTGATAAAAGAGCATGTTTTGGAAACACTGGGTTGACTTAAATAGGAAAAATGAATCCTGAGCCCTAGTCTCACATGAGCATAAAAACTTGATGCTTGAGTGTCCACATGGGTGCATGCATGATCAGTTTTGCATAAAATTTCCAAATCATCATTGTTGTATGTGTGTCATGGAAATAAATGTGGGACATCCCCTTTATCCCTGAACCGCTGGCCAAACTAACACCCTGAAATACATCATGTCCGGCTGTTCTGCAAGCCTTTTGAGCCAAGACCTCAAACCACCATAAACCTTGACCCAGGATGAGAATTTCCATCCCTGTCCTCGAAAGAAAGAACAGTGGGGTCTCCCAAGAAAAAAAAGTCATTCACTATTGAGCTGCTAACACGCTTCCAAAACAAAAAAGTTCCCGATCAATGATCGGAAGAAAACAAAAGAAAAAGAAAAATTCCCAACCGAAGATCGGAAGAAAACAAAAGAAATATACAGAAAGGTCTTCGGACCAGACAATATTTAAACAATATAGAATTGTCACAAGCAAATAATAAAATAAAGGAAACCACGACTTGAAGTGGTCCTCTCCCTTTGATTGCCAACCAAAATTCTGTGCGCTGGCGACTTTTTTGCCCCGCACTAAACAAAAACAGAAAAGAAAAAGGCCAAAACACTCAGAGCCAAATTTCCCACCAAAAACACTATTCCCAAAAAAGGTCCTATTGATCCATGATCATGCATGTAATCTTTGATTTGATAGGAAATGATTTGCAAAATCAAGTCATGACATATCTATGGTTCGGAATTAGGATAAAACACTTGCCTGTGTGAGGTTTATACACTCTGAGTGATTTTCTTCTATTTCATTTGGACCCAGTGTTTCCTCTAAATGGTCGTTTAGAAATGAAATGTTGTTATCCAAAATCTCATTTGTGGTTATGAGAAAATTTTATCAGCATACTCTCCTTCCCCAACAGACACATTGTTTTTCACCAAAAATTATATGTTGCTATGATCAGTTGGAGGTTTTGTTTCTTTACTAAAGCATGTTCGCATTTAAGTGAAAGAACACCGAGACTATTTTAGTCTCACAAAATCAAGAACTACGTAGGTCTGAGTTCCTCATCACAAATTGAGGATACGTAGGAGCAAAAGCCCCGCTTTTGTCGACCACCCCACCTTTTGCTATCGTGACCTGTGTGTCCAGTGGCACGTGGAGACACCCGATGGTTATCCATGCACACTTTTTTCTATCGTGACCTATGAGTTCGGTGGCACGCGGAGACACCCGATGGCCATTCGCACACACTTTTTGCTATCCTATGACCCGAGAGCCCGATGGCACACGAAGACACCTTACGGTTATCCGCACCCCGTCATTTGGAGACCCCAAGCCCGATTGACACGCAGAGACCAATGTGGTCATCTGCACCCTTCCCAGAGATGTCAGCGCCTTTCGGCCAAGACCACGTAAAAGTCTCAATTTCGCTATAGTGACCCAAGGGTCCGATAGCACGCGGACACACCTTATGGTTATTCGCACCTTTTGTCACCTAGAGGCAAGCGAGCCCATTGACACGCAAAGACGAATGTGGTCATCTGCACCCTTCCTGGAGATGTCAGCGTCTTCCGACCGAGACCGCGAAAAAGTCTCAATTTCGCTATCGTGACCCAAGGGTCTGGTAGTACATGGACACACCTTATGGTTATCCGCACCTTTCATCAGCTAGAGGCAAGCGAGCTCGTTGACACGTAGAGACCAATGTGGTCATTTGCATCCTTCCCGGAGATGTCAGCGTCTTCCGGCCGAGACTGCAAAAAAGTCTCAATTTTGCTATCCTGACCCAAGGATCCGATAGCACGCGGACACACCTTATGGTTATTCGCACCTTTCGTCAGCTAAAGGCAAGCGATCCCGTTGACACGCAAAGACCAATGTGGTCATCTGCACCCTTCCCGAAGATGTCAGCGTCTTCCGGCCGAGACCGTGAAAAAGTCTCAATTTCGCTATCGTGACCCAAGGGTCTGGTAGCACGCGGACACACCTTATGGTTATCCACACCTTTCGTCAGCTAGAGGCAAGCGAGCCTGTTGACACGCAGAGACCAATGTGGTCATTTGCACCCTTCCCGGAGATGTCAGCGTCTTCCGGCCGAGACCGCGAAAAAGTCTCAATTCTGCTATCGTGACCCAAGGGTCCGGTAGCACACGGACACACCTTATGGTTATCCGCACCTTTCGTCAGCTAGAGGCAAGCGAGCTCGTTGACACGCAGAGACCAATGTGATCATTTGCATCCTTCCTGGAGATGTTAGCGTCTTCCGGACGAGACCGCGAAAAAGTCTCACTTCTGTTGTCGTGGCTCGAGGGTCTAATAGCATGCGGAGACACCTTACGGTTATCTGCACCTTTGTCATCCAGAGATAGCAAGTTCGATGACATGCGAAGACAACATATGGTCGCCCGCACCCTTCCTATCCAAAGACTATCGAAGTCCCTTTTATCATCTGGAGACGAACAAGTCTGATGATATCCAGGATGATGATGGTCGCTCATTTTCTAATCATTTTGAAGATTTTTGCAGATTCACCTTTGTCATCCAGAGACGTTTAGGTCCGATGACGCGCAAGGCTCTTCTCTGTTAACCAGAGATGATCAAGTCAGGTAGTATGCGGAGACGCCCTATATGGTAATCCACACATATTTCGAAGACAAAAATTCAAAGGCGACAATGACCCTCACACATTTCGAAGACAAAAATGTCTTCAGTCATTGCATGTTGTGACATCCTAGAATTTCTACCCGGAATTTTGTAAGTGTTACATTTAAATAATTATATATATATATATATATATATATATATATATATATGTATGTATGTATGTATGATTCAGTGTATATATATATATATTCTTGGTAGAAGTATGTACATTGGGGGAAAGATACGCGAGTTAAACTAATTAACGAAGAGTAATCCATAATTCAGTGTATATATATATATATTGCCTACTTTCGAAAACGGGCCCCGACGGGTGCAGAGAAACGCGAGGAACTGGAACCAGAGAGATGGCACACAAACTGAGGCAGTATTTCAACATGCAAAAAGGTCCAATTTTTTCTCCTTTGTGGCTGAGTATGAAGTCAAACCAAGGGAAAAAGGTGGGCCCTTTTTGCTCCACTTAAAATGAGACATGTGGCATTGCTTTAAAAAAAAACCCTTTTGTACAAAAGCCAATTCTTCTCTCTCCTTCTTTAGAAATTTCATAAGCTTTTCCTCCCTTCCACGTTACTTTTCTTCTTTCTTCTTCTCCACCATTGTCACCTCCATTGAAGCTCCAAAATTCCTCTTCATTTATACTCCAAATTGCAAGGAGAAGCCATTTTCGGAGTCTTGGAGCACACCTCTACTTCGTGGGGCTTCAAATTTCAGGTAAGGGTGGACTTCTTCTCACTTGAAATTCATGGGTGTTGGGTTTTTGGGAGCTATAATGGGTAGTTCTACTAGGTTATTGCCTTAGGGCAGTTATTTGTGGAGGAATTTGTTGAAATCATGCTAAACTTGACATGTTTGATGTGAGCAAAATTACCCATGCTGATTTATGGTTTTATGATGATGCTTTGTGATATATGTATGCTGAAAATGTTGATAGAAAACTGGTAGGGATGATGGGGAGAGTTAACTTAGGGTTAAATGTGAGAATGGTAGTGTTGTGAGTGGAAAAGTGTGAGGTTTTGAGGGTTAGAAAAGCCAAATTTGGGGTTAGTGGAAATTGGAGTCTAAAGTGAGTTGATTCTAGTTTAGAATGTCAATTAGGACTTGTAGGAAAGCTTGGGCAGAGCAAATGAGTGACAAATGTGAAAGAAAAAAGTCATTTCTAGGGTAAATTGGGTGTTGAGAGGTCAAATTTGGAATAGGTGGAGTTTTCACCTTAAAACCAGCTTGAGCAAGTCTAAATCAATGTTATAGACTAGATTGAGATGAGAGTTTACCCCAAAATTACCAAATTCTCATTTTCACCTTTCAAACCTTGAGAATTCACTAAATTGGTGGGTTTTGGGATACCTATATTTTGATTTGTCTTGGTCTGAAGTTTGTTTTTGGTTTAAACATGATTTATACATGATTTAGGACTTGTAGGATCCAATTTGAGTAAAATTGGATGTATGCAAGTTGGATTTCGAAATATGCCACATTATGCAGAAAAATGTTGTTAAATTGTGCAACAGATTTTTACCAAATGTGCAGAAAAATGGTTGTGTATTGCTAGTCACGGGAAGGGTAGTACATCTCGTGTTCCAGGAATTTTCTAGCAGATCCCAACGATCAAAATTTAGATTTCTGTATTAGGAACCTCCAGTAAAAGTTTCAAGGCGATCCAATGGTTAACGAATCGGAATGAAGAGAATGTTACTGGGGTATGTGAGTAGGGAAAACTGTGGAATTTGGATGAGTTTTGGGCAGAGTTTTCTGCCTCTACTCTGTTTTCTTGGTTTAGGGTAGTTTCATGATAATTGGAATTGAATTTTTTGGATATTGTGAAAGCTTGGAGGGGTTGATGGGGACCCGGTGCTGAGAGGAACGAGGATAAGAGCTACGTAGGAGTGCGTGAGCTCAATTTAAAGGTGGGCAACTGGGGATGGTATGTTTATGTTTGACTTGTGGAAGTGGGAGAGTTGATTTGCGCCATCGCCCGATCGCCACCTAGTGCCACATATGACGGGTGCCCCATAATCCAATAAGCTTGATGTGAGAAAGCGTGGAAGAGTCAGTCTTCCTACTTTTGTTTGTTGACCACAGAGTGGTACCTGGAGATATGTCGCGGGGGTCAGGAGACATTGGGGACGTCAGGTGGGGTGCTATTGCCCAAAACCAAGCTTGACTAATCCCGACCCAACCCGGGCATAGTCAGTCAGTGAGAACCTGTGACGTACCTAAACAGGCGAGCTCCTGGCAGTCAAGCAATAAAAGAACAAAGTCCACGAAGCAAGGAAGCTTGTGTGGCGACTGGCCAGCTATGTATCTTGGGTGGTATCTGAAAATTACCCTCTGGTAATCGATTACCATTCGTAGGTAATCGATTACAGGGGTTAAAAATGGAGACAGGATGATTAAATGGCCTCTGGTAATCGATTACCAATGGTGTGTAATCGATTACACAGGGTGATAGGGCACTGGTAATCGATTACAAGTTGGGTGTAATCGATTACACAGTGTTACCTGCTACTGGTAATCGATTACCATTTATGTGTAATCGATTACACAGTGTAATTTTTAGTTTCCAATGTGCAAAGGCTGAGTAATTCGTTTTTGGGCACTGGTAATCGATTACATACTTTGGTAATCGATTACCAGAGAGGAAATCCCTTGAGAAAGACATTTTGACTATGCGTAGCCGTTATGGGACGCATTGTATTGTTACCTGTGTAGTTAGATTTCTTGAGAAAAAGTCTACCCTCTTTCTTTTATCTCTTGTAGATCGCGATGGCAGCGCAGTTGATCCATGATCGTGTGGTGATGGAGTGCCTAGAGGGTGTTTAGGAGACCCTCGAAGGCAATGAGAGGTGCCGATTCCGTGGCACAATTCGGCTCACTGCTACTTCATTAGTACATCCGGAGGAACCCGCACACACACTTCAGCAGCCTGTGGAGTGGATACCACCTACACCTACTCCATATCGACTAGTGGAGCCAGTTCAAGTGATAGAGGTGTCATCCTCTGAAGAAGATCTTGAAGAGGACCCAGAGGAGTTACCTCCTGAACCTGCTGTGGATGCCCTTGACTTCCCAGAGGATGATGAGGACCCACTCCCTGATGTTGATTCTCCAGAGGATGTTATGTCAGCATCTGAGGCAGACTCTACAGAGGAGAGCGGCCCTAGAGGGACAGCAAATAGTGATGACTCTTCATCATAGCAGACGGCTCCTTAGACTAGGCGTACATACTTTTTGTGGGTGGGTGTATCTAGTTCAGACTGCTAGGATTACTCTTTTGATTTTTGGGTGGGTAGACCTATTGTATAGAAATTTTGATGATTGTATATATTGTGGCTGAAGCCACCACAGTTGTTACCTTTGCTCTAGATGTCACTATGTTATTTTGCAAACTCCCATATTTTGGACAGTTTTAGATTATAAATATAATTATGTTTGATCTTGTTATTTGAAAAGGAAATGTTAACAAACTTTATTTGAAAAGAGTTTACCAACCGCATCTTATTATTTTTCACGTGACAACCTAAAATGATGGCTGTATATTTTTTTGAAAAGAGCAAAATAGTTTAGAGGTTATGAGTGATCAGAAAGAAATGAATCCGAATAGAGTTGTGAACTGGCCATTTAGGACTCTATAGTGATAATTTTCCTTCTGAATTTAATTACCGTGAAATGAATAACAGTGCGAAAAAAAAAGAAAAAATAAATTCCCATGGTTTCTGCTATTTAATTTATTACTATTAAACCAGTCATTATTTAGGGACGTCACACATGCCTTCAAAGACGACAATGACCCTCATTTACATTTTGAAGACGACAATGTCTTCAATCATTGCATGCCTTCAAAGGCGACGATGTCCTCATCTACATTTCAAAGACGACAATGTCTTCGGTCATTGCATGCCTTCAAAGATGACAATGTCCTCATCTACATTTCAAAGACGACAATTTCTTCAGTCATTGCACGCCTTCAAAAGGCGACAATGTCATCATTTGCATTTCGAAGACGACAATGTCTTCACCTCAAAAACTTTAATATCTTTTTCCCCTATGCTTCGTAGGACTCAACATCCTTTGTTTGTACATTTTCAAAATAATAAAAAAAGAGTGAAAATGAAAATGAAAGTGAAAATGAATTAAACGAGAAAAGAAGGAATTTCAATGTCTTCATGCCTTCACAGGTTTTACTGCTTAGATTTGCGCTAGTGGCCGGTCAATAAAGATTCAGCTCGAACGAAATTAGTGTCTTATCTTCTTCCCTTTTATCTCCAATAAAAGATAAGTAAAGAGGGGCAACTGCCATACCCTAATTTCATTCAGGGACCTTTGTTTGTTGGCATGCGACCTCCATTTGACCACTTCAAAATGTTTAATACCCATTGCCATGGAATTCGCATCTTATTATTTTTCACGTGACGACCTAAAATGATGGCTGGTATATTTTTTTTGAAAAGAGCAAAATAGTTTAGAGGTTATGAGTGATCAGAAAGAAATGAATCCAAATAGAGTTGTAAACTGGCCATTCAGGACTCTATAGTGATAATTTTCCTTCTGAATTTAATTACCGTGAAATGAATAACAGTGCGAAAAAAAAAGAAAAAAAAATTTCCCATGGTTTATGCTATTTAATTTATTACTATTAAACCAGTCATTATTTAGGGACGCCACACATGCCTTCAAAGACGACAATGACCCTCATTTACATTTTGAAGACGACAATGTCTTCAATCATTGCATGCCTTCAAAGGCGACGATGTCCTCATCTACATTTCAAAGACAACAATGTCTTCGGTCATTGCATGCCTTCAAAGATGACAATGTCCTCATCTACATTTCAAAGACGACAATGTCTTCAGTCATTGCACGCCTTCAAAAGGCGACAATGTCTTCATTTGCATTTCGAAGACGACAATGTCTTCACCTCAAAAATTTTAATATCTTTTTCCCCTATGCTTCGTAGGACTCGACATCCTTTGTTTGTACGTTTTCAAAATAATAAAAAAAGAGTGAAAATGAAAATGAAAATGAAAATGAATTAAACGAGAAAAGAAGGAATTTCAATGTCTTCATGCCTTCACAGGTTTTACTGCTTAGATTTGCGCTAGTGGCCGGTCAGTAAAGATTCAGCTCGAACGAAATTAGTGTCTTATCTTCTTCCCTTTTATCTCCAATAAAAGATAAGTAAAGAGGGGCAACTGTCATACCCTAATTTCATTCAGGGACCTTTGTTTGTTGGCATGCGACCTCCATTTGACCACTTCAAAATGTTTAATACCCATTGCCATGGAATCCGTAAAGTTCTGGGATCTTTCGGAAAGAAAACAGCCAAAAACACAAAAGCGGGGATGAACTTATCAAACACACAGGGTGCACTTAGGAAACTTATCTAGAACATTCTAGAAGGGGGGTGAAATTATCAATTATGGGGTGCGTTCAAGAATCTTCCTCACGAAGCCTCTGGGCGGCAACCACCTCCATTTTGTTAAAAAATGGCATCCGGGGCTTCCGTAAAATTTCTGAAAACCTTGGGTTAGCATATGTCACTTAATATTGGTGAAAGGGAAGAGAAAAAAGAGGAAATTCAAGTCTGAAACGCTCCCGTAAGGCTTTCGTAACTTTTCCGTAAAGTACGAAAAGAGGGGTGAACTTAATAATTGGGGTGCGTTCAGAAATCTTCCTCAAGAAGCCTCTAGGCGGCAAGCACCTCCCCGTTTCTCTTATAAATAGTGGGAGGAGGCTGAGTTTCAAGGGTCCCTGACCCCTACGCTATGCATTTCAACTGTTTTGGGTGAAAAAACGTGTTTTTGTGAAGAAAATCCAAGCCGAGGTGTTGCCGTAACGCTTCCAAGACGTTTCCATGAGCAAATCCGTGAAGATTTTCCACCGTTCTTCATTGTTCTTCGTTCGTTCTTCAGTCTTCAACCGGTAAGTGTTCGAATCCGAGACTTTCAATTCATTTCTTGTTTTGTTTGCTTTCATCTTCATCTCGTTCAGTTTTGATTTTCTTTTCTTCTGCCTTTAACGAGCTTTTTACCATTTATTTAAGTCGTTATCTCGCCTAATAATTGATAAAATCAATTTCAACCGATCATTTGTGTTGTAATCTCATTTAATCACTATTAAAATAAAATTCAACCGATCGTTCACGCTGTAATCTCGGTTAAATAAAAAAAAGGCAAAATAATAATAAAATAATCAAAATATCTTGAAAAAAATAATAATAAAATAATCAAAAATATCTTTGAATAAAATAATCAAAAAAATCAATCGGACGTTTTTCTTTGGAAGTTTCCTTGAATGAATTGACTAATAACCAAAGTGAAACTAAGGCTAAAATCAACTCACAAATCAAGCTTTGTCCGCAAAAGTCACTTAAAACTGTTTTAAGGTCCAACGCCTTAAACGATCCTCTTTGCTTTTATCGGTTAACATGGACCGTTCAAAAGCATAAAATCAACTCATAATTTTATCGCTTTTGCAAGAACTATGTAGGTCTAAGTTCCTCATCGCAATTGAGGATATGTAGGAGCAAAAGTCCCACTTTTGTCGACCACCCCAAGAGATCGTTAATGGTCCAACGCCTTAACGTTTCTCTCCTTTCAAAAAAACAAGAGTTCGTTAATGGTTCAATGCCTTAACATTTCTCTTCTTTCACCCCAAGAGATCGTTAATGGTCCAACGCCTTAACGTTTTTCTCCTTTCAAAAAAAATCAAAAGATCGTTTAATGGTCCAACGCCTTAAACGACTTTTGTTCGGTTTAAATCGATCTTGCAGAAAAAGATCAAAACAATTTAACCAACGTTTAGTTCTGAAAAAACTACGTAAGTCTGATTTCCTCATCACAATTGAGGATACGTAGGAGCGAGGGAAACGCCATTGTCGACCACAAAAAGATAAAAATACAAAAAGGCCCACAAAAAAGTAAAAAAAAAAACATAAAAAGGCAAGAAAAAAATAAAAAAAGGAAAATAAAACAAATTGAAGACACGATATTGCACATTTGATTAAAGGTTGTCGTCCTTTGTGACGGACGCGTGGGGTGCTAATACCTTCCCCGTGCGTAAAAAAAACTCCTGAATCTTTCACGATTAAAGTTTGTAGACCACACCTTTCTGGTTTTTCCGACGTTTTCCTCGAATAAACGTTGGTGGCGACTCCGCGCGCCTTCCTCCCTTGGAAGACGCATCCGTGAGTCCCGCGTCGCCCTCCCGTCGAAGGGTAGGTTGCGACGAGAGGGATATTGTCCATAGCCATATCTAGAAATACTACATTTTACCCTTCTCTTCAGTCTCCGTCTTTCACCATGATGCCTAGTTTCTCCATCCTCACTGTTGTCTTTGAAGGGGTCTATTTTGAAAGTGGGGGAGATCGTTTATTGTTTCTTTTGGGGAACACAGATTTACCCATATCAAAACCCCATGTTGAAAACAGGGACATAACCAATAGCCATTGGTCTGGTTATAGCCACCAGCCACATCTTTTGCAAGATGATCAGATTTTGCTTGTTCTTAGGTACACTCAGACATTCAATTTGACTAGCAGGGCTATAAAGGGTGAAATTAGAAGTATAAGCAAACATGGGAGCTTGAAGTACTTTGATATTGTTTATATTTCTTCTCAGCTGAGTCGGTATTCCGAATATCAGTTTAGTCTTGAATTAATGCCAAGATCTTGTAAAGATAAACACCTTTGCCAAGATTGGAAACAATATGATGCACTCACATTCAGTGGCTATGAGTTTTGCAAAACTATCCAAAGTATTTCAGAACCTTTCAATGTTGTCCCAAATTATAAGTTCACTGATAGGTATGCTTACCAAAGCAAACTAAGACCTCTCCAACCAAGAAAGGAATTTGGCTTTGCTAACTGGAGATTGAACCGTGAAGATTTCAGGCTTGTCTTGTAGCATGTAATATGTGAGGAGGAACCTAACAATCATAATATAAAAAATGAAAGAATTTAAGCAACTTTGAGAGTGTTTCCTACATCCATACCAGAAGACACTGCAAGAGAAAGAACAGGCCTCTCCAACCTTACTTTGTTAGCTGAGGGGACATGGGATTCCTCAAGTGGGAAACTATGCATGATTGAGTTTTCAGGCGATGTTGATTCAGTGTTGGAAGAATGTAACTATCATATATCTTTGTACTTTCCACGAGAGTACTCCATCAAGCAGAGAAGTCTCATGCTGGGGAGTATATCCAGTATTGCAAATGAAACAAACATGTTCTTCCCTCTGCAGATTAATTATGCACCGCATCCTGTGCTTCTTCATTTGAGTCTTGACCCATGTGGTTCTTACTTATCATATAATTACACAATGATCCAGATAGCAACGTCAATAAGAAGGAGAAATCAGCCATCAAAATTCAGACTTCTCAAGCAATCATCACTCTTGAAGTATCCAGCTTTGGAAGATGAACAAGATGTACTTGCTGCTCAGCTACATTTTCTTTCCACGAATTTAAGTTTTGATGCATACGCAATTTGCAAGCATTGCTCAGACAAACATAACTCAAGGGTCTTCATCCATATGGATGTGTTTTCTTTAGGTCCATTATTTGGTCCATATGTACCCGGGCTACGTAAAGATGATGAAGCAAAGAAACCAGCAGGAACTGAAAACTCGCTAATACCCAAATTCTCAATATCTCATTGCATCTTATACTCAATGAAGGATCTTCCGTATTTACAATCAAGCAATATAGACATTTGTCACCTTTATTCTTGGAAGGTGTATATGATCCACTAGGTGGTCAAACGTATCTAATTGGTTGCAGAATGGTTTCAAATGTGAGCACCAATGTTGAGCATGGCCTAGATTGTCTCGTGGATGTTAAGGTTCAGTACCCTCCTTTAACTGGAAGATGACTGAAAAATCCTTCAGTTGAAATGACCATCACTAGCAAAAGGCCTAAAAATGACCCTCTTCAATTTAATACTGTAACTCTTCAGACAGACATTATTCCATATTTGAATCATCAAAATGATGTGGCCTTCAGAAAACTCCTTGATAGAGTTCTTAGGATGTTGACTTGATGTGCTCTTGTAGGAATCATCTTTAGCCAACTCAGTTGCATGAACAGAAACGCGGCTTGCATTCCTCACATATCTCTTCTCATGGTTACTGAACAAATTCTTGGTTATGGTGCTGAGTTGTGTAGGGATACCGAGATACTTGTTGAATCACCTCATGGTCTTCATGATAATAAACACATGTTGAATCCCCTAGAAATCATAACAAGGCTTCTTGTGCTGATTGCCTTGCTTATCACTATAAGGCTGTACAATAAGGTGTCACAAACTAAGAAAAGGCAAAATGTTTATGGGTCTAACAAGGAAAAGCGCCTATCCCAACATAAGAACTTCGTTTTATGGAACTTGAAGGTTCACATTGTTGGTTGTCTTGTGCTAACAAGTCTACTTGCAATTGAACCTTCTCTCAGAAACAATTTAAGGTCTCTAGGCTTGATAGATTTTCTTCTTCTGCCTGGCGTCTTCATTCGACAAGCACATACCCTTTGTGCTCAAGACTTATTTCTGGTTCCTCAGGCTCTTCAGAAGTCTGTATGGCAAAGCAAAGTTAAGCCTTTGAGGAAAATGTACTATGTTGGACTCACATTGCTAAGGCTAATCCTCTTTTCCTATGACTACATGAGAGACCCTATTCTAGATCCTTACTCTGATAATGGAGAGTTCAACACAATGAGGTCAATTTTCTA
Organism: Glycine soja; assembly: GCF_004193775.1. Lineage (NCBI taxonomy): Eukaryota > Viridiplantae > Streptophyta > Magnoliopsida > Fabales > Fabaceae > Glycine > Glycine soja. The sequence continues at coordinate 32,495,644 of NC_041005.1, forward strand.
TCCAATTTATGGTATCACTGGTGCGGCAGTTCCCATCATTATGGTTTTAGTTGCAACTGTTGTCCACATTCAACAAAGCAGCAACATTCACAAATCATTCTGAAGCTAAACTCCAGCATTCTAATCGTGACTTTTACACTATTTTTATAATCTATAATTCCATGCAGCCATGAAGGAAATCCCCTATCTTGATTTTTCCTTTTGTAAAAATGGCTTTGACCATCTGAATCAATGAGAATTGTATATGCATTTGGAAAATTAATTTTACATTACTGTTGCAATTAATAGCTTTCAGTTAAGTTTGTTTCCTGTAATTTCCGTTTATTCCGATACTTTCAATGACTGCTATTTGATCTCATTATATGCTGTTATGGTATATAAAATACCAGCATGTATTATCGGCTTATCGCACTCAATGTGAAGGAATGCTCAATGAGAATTCCATCCATTGTCTTGTCTCAGTTTTTCAACATTGTGTCATAGCTCAGCTCCATTCTTTGGACTTTGGAGCTATGCTGTGGTATAAACCTTGTATACTCTTGGGTTACGACATGAACCTCCGTTTTTGGGCTGCACTGTGAAGGAGTAGAATAAGTAGAAACTAGAATGGAAGTTATTTTAAAAAAATACTAAAACTAAATTTTAAATTTTGTCTTTCTAATATTAAATTATACAAAAAATTAATTGGAAAATAGCCTGTGTACATCTTCTATAGTTACAATTTTTTAATGTTTTTAGTCGTTGTTATCTAAAGTCGCTTAATGATATACATGGATTAAATGAGACACGTTAAGTTTGTTTCAAATAGTAAGGTCATATAATTAAATAGAATTTCATCAATATCTTTTGAACTAAAGGATTTAAGTTATTTTTATATTCAACGAGACTATTCATAATTCAAGAAATAATTTTTACATGACTTGTTTTATTAATAACTCAATAAATACAATTATTCTCATAGAAAATGAGTGTATCTTATTAATAAACTCAACAATAAAATTAAGAGTGTGAAAGAAAATTAAAAAAAGTTATATTATATTTTGTATGGTTAAGACAAAAAAAAATTATAATTAACTTCGTGATTTTGGAAGATTATACTACCAAGAAGCCAGTCCCATAAGGAATTGTCTTATGACAATTATCAATAATAATAATTAGTTTTCAATTCCTTTAATTATTTAGCCGTGCAAATCTGTTATTTCCAATTCTAATTTGTTGAGAATTATTAGGAGATTGGTAGCTTGATTAACTACATATTAGGGTTGTTCACTTGTATATATATCACTGTAAACTAATATCAAATTTATTAATAAAAGTTACAAACTTATTCCTCTATATGGTATCAGCCTAAACGATCCACCCATTCCCTATTTCTTCAATTAAGGACGTCGTTCCCCACCCTTGCCTCCCATGGCCGACAACAACTCCTTCATTCCCAACCCCCATGAGCCATCCAAACCCCTTGCTTGCATCACTTTCACCAATGTCACCAAACTTCTTCCCAACAATTATCCTAATTGGAAACAACAAGTTGAAGCTCTCCTTGATGGCTATGATCTCCTCCAATATCCAGATGGATCTTTTCCTGCGCCGTCAGAAACGATCCTCACCGCTCCAACATCTTCGACGCCGACTCCGTCGGAAACGACCCCCACCACTGCATCACTTCCGGTAACAACTCAGAATCCTGCTTACCAAACCTGGCGTCGACAGGATCGCCTTATATATGGTGCTCTCCTCACCACTCTCTCTAATGAAGTGGCCTCCCTGGTGTCTCAAACCAAGACCTCGCATGATCTCTGGATCCTTCTCAAAAACACCTATGCCAAAGCATCTCGCAGCCATCTCAAGCAGTTAAAGGAACGTCTCCGTACGGCTTCCAAAGGTACCCAATCCATCACTACCTATATGCATCACCTAAAGCAAACTACAGATCTCCTTGCATCACTTGGCTCTCCTGTTTCTGTTGAAGACATGACTGATTATGTCTTACACGGTGTCGACGACGGCTATAGAGCAATCATTGATGCCGTGAATGCAACGGACACCCCAATCAATTTTGATGACCTCCATGAACGGCTTTTGATTCAGGAACTTTCAATTGGTGCTGCCCAAAGACAAACTCCTGCCCCGCTGACAGCCTTGAATGCTCAGGCTCGACCCAATTCCAATGACAAATCTCGGCATGGACAAAACCCTGCACAATCAACTCAATGCACTAGCACTCGCAAACCTTTTCTCGGACGCTGTCAGTGGTGCAACATCAAAGGTCATGTTCTCTCTCAGTGCAAAACCTTCCAGCAGCAGCATCCTAGTGTCCCACCGCCACCTCATAACTCTCCGGCTCACACTGGACAGGTTCAGGTCAATACTGCAACTGCCGGCCCATCGCAACATGATTTTCTGTTTGACAGTGGAGCGACACATCACGTAACCAATGATCTCGATAATCTAGCGCTTCATCATCCGTACACTGGTCCTGACTCACTGTTTATGGGTAATGGTTCAGGTTTAAACATCACTCATTCTGGAACACTTTTACTAAATGATTTATCCTTGTCTAATGCTTTGTGTGTTCCTTCCATGAAACAAAAAATAATCTCTGTCTCTAAACTTACCCAACAAACCAACTCTGCTGTTGTTTTCCTGCCAAACTCTTTTTATGTGAAGGACTTGCAGACGGGTCACACAACCCATAAAGGCTCATGTGTGGATGGACTCTATCTCTGGCCCGCCACCTCACCCTCCGTCCACACGGTTCGAACAGAATCCTCTGCATCATGGCATCATAGGCTTGGGCACCCTTCATCTTCTATTTTCAAATTTGTTCAGAAACATTTTTCCTTAGGCTCAAATAAATTTCTGCAATCCGGTTGTAACTCGTGTCAAATTAGCAAAAGTCATAAACTTCCATTCCATGAATCCACTCTTAAATCTTGTTATCCATTAGAAATAATTTTCTCTGATGTCTGGACTTCTCCTATTTTATCAATTGATGGTCTTCGCTATTATTGCATGTTTGTTGATCATTTTACTCGCTATATTTGGCTATATCCAATGAAACGAAAATCTGATGTGCAAACTATATTTCCCAAATTTAAATCGCTAGTTGAAAATTTCTATCATCACAAAATAAAAATTCTTTACACAGATAATGGTGGCGAATATATTGGTCTTCGCCCTTTTTTACTAAATCATGGTATAAGTCATCATACAACGCCACCTCATACACCTGAACATAATGGAATTTCAGAACGCCGGAATCGTCACATTGCTGAAACCGGTCTCTCTCTTCTCCATCACTCGGGCTTGCCCCTCACCTATTGGCCTCACGCCATGACCACCGCCGCTTATCTCATAAATCGCCTCCTAACTCCAATTCTTGGGTACCAATCACCCTATTCTAAATTGCTCAACATTAGTCCGAATTATCATAAGTTAAAGTGTTTTGGATGTTTGTGTTTTCCCTGGATTAAACCATATGCTAACCATAAACTTGCACCAAAGTCTGCTATGTGTGTTTTTGTAGGTTACTCGGCTGATCAACATGCATATTTGTGTCTCGATCCCACAACAGGAAGGATCTACACCTCTCGGCATGTGAAGTTCGTTGAATCTGAATTCCCGTTCAACTCCCTAGTAACTCACGCTAGTCCAAGTCCGGAGCAACAAACAGGCCCACTTCAACTCTCCATCTTACAACCCATGAACCCACCGGAAGATTCATCTCCTGCCCCTTCCTCCCCATCCATCATCAACTCCCCATATATGGCCCAGTCCTCCACCGAACCCACAAACCCCACTCAATCTCCTCCTCCAACCTCACAATCATCCCCGCAACTCTCTGCTCCACCACCCCAAACCATTGTCAATTCAAATGGAGGTGGGATCATCACTCGGTCTAAAAACAACATTATCAAACCCATCCAAAAGCTTAATCTCCATGTCCAAGCCTCCTCTCCCATTGAACCCAACACCATCACCCAGGCCCTTCACGACCCTGATTGGCGCTCAGCCATGCAAGCCGAATTTGATGCCTTACACCACAACAACACTTGGGATCTTGTCAGTCGGTCCTCTGATCAAAATTTGGTTGGCTGTAAATGGGTATTTCGAATCAAACGAAATCCAGACGGATCAATTGATCGTTACAAGGCTCGGTTAGTCGCCAAAGGGTTTCACCAACGCTCTGGTTGGGACTATACAGAAACTTTTAGCCCCGTTGTTAAACCGGTGACCATTCGCATTGTCCTAACTCTTGCAGTTCGTTAAGGGTGGCCCATACGTCAGCTTGATGTCAACAATGCATTTCTTCAAGGGACACTTAAGGAGGAAGTCTTCATGATACAACCACCTGGTTTTGTCAACAAAAACTTTCCTGATCATGTTTGTCGCCTCAAAAAGGCACTCTATGGGCTGAAGCAAGCACCCCGCGCCTGGTATACAGAGCTTCGCGTATTCCTGCTCTCCCTTGGTTTTGTCAATTCCACTGTAGATGCATCTCTTTTCATCTACCAAAAACCAGAGAGCTGTCCAAACTCATTGCCACACTTGCTGCTCGGTTTTCGTTAAAAGATCTTGGATGTCTCAGTTATTTCTTGGGTGTTGAAGTAATTCCTTCCGCTACAGGAATGTTTCTTTCACAAAGGAAATATATCATTGATCTGCTACATAAATCAGGCATGACAAATACAAAACCAGCATCCACTCCTTTGTCAGCGAGTGTTCAATTACTTAAGGATTCTGGTGATCTCCTACCCTCTCCAAATGAGTACCGCACATTGGTTGGAAGCCTTCAATACTTGAGTCTTACACGTCCAGACATCGCCTTCAGCACTAACAAACTCGCACAGTTCATGCAAAATCCAAGAACAGCGCATTGGTCTGCACTCAAACGAGTGCTCCGATATTTGGCGGGCTCTTGTGACAAAGGAGTTTTCATCTCAGCGACTGCTCCTTTGACCTTTCATGCCTACTCGGATGCTGATTGGGCTGGTGACAAGGATGATTATGTTTCAACCACTGGTTACTTGTTGTATCTCGGTAACACTCCCATCTCCTGGAGCTCCCGCAAACAACGTTCTGTTGCTCGATCATCAACTGAAGCAGAATACAAAGCCTTGGCTGACATGGCTAGTGAACTATTATGGGTTCTTTCCTTGTTCACAGAACTTGGTCACATGCCCACTGCCAATCCAGTCATATATTGTGACAATCTTGGTGCCACAAATCTCAGTGCTAATCCTGTCTTCCACTCTCGGATGAAACATATAGCCATAGCCTACCACTTTGTCCGAGAACATGTTCAACATGACAAGTTTCAAGTGTCTTTTGTGTCTACCGATGATCAACTTGCTGATATTCTAACAAAGTCTCTGCTTCGCCCTCGGTTCGAATCGCTACTGTCCAAGTTGCATCTCTCATCTAGATTATACAACTTGCGGGAGGATATCAATAATAATAATTAGTTTTCAATTCCTTTAATTATTTAGCCGTGCAAATCTGTGCAAATCTGTTATTTCCAATTCTGATTTGTTGAGAATTATTAGGAGATTGGTAGCTTGATTCACTACATATTAGGGTTGTTCACTTGTATATATATCACTGTAAACTAATATCAAATTTATTAATAAAAGTTACAAACTTATTCCTCTATAACAATTGCCATGCGACCAAAAACACCGGTATCATTTACTTCTTATATATATAGAATGGGAGGCCTTATCAACTATCAATTACTATTGTTCAGAACTAGTGAACAACCCCTGCATACGCATGGGTCAGGTTCATTGTATGTGTGCATCATGTTTCATAATAATTTGTGTAAAAAAAATTAAAAATGAATAATAGAGTATATGAGATCATTTATAGCATAACAAAACAATATATTTATATTTCTAAATTCATAGAAATCAAAGATTGGTGTGCTAAGTAGTTTATAATCACAACTACAAAAAGCAGATTCTACATCGGTCAAACTAAGCTATCTACGTCGGGCCTCCCACCGTCTTTGTTATAGATGTCGTTGTAAGTCGACAACAATGACATCGGTCAGCCCAACCACCGTCTTTGTAATGTCAGAAGACGACGTCAGTGCGCAATTAACAATAGTCGTTATATAACATAAGTCAACGACGGACTTACAAGAGCACCGTCGTTGTTTGGATCGATTTCAACGTCGGGTGTGAATTGGGCCCGTCGTTGTTTCAGAAATCTATAAAGACGGGTGGAGGTTGCACCCGTTGTTGCTTTTAAAAATTTCAACATCGGGGTCATGCACACCCGTCGTTGTTGAAGGAAGGTATAAAGACGGGTCGTGGAACGACCGTCGTTGTTGGAGAATGCTATAAAGACGAGTCGACTAACGACCATCGTTGTTTTATAAGGCTATAAAGACGGGTCGACTAACGACCGTCGTTGTTTTAGTTGCCCTGCTTACAAAATTGGGTTATACCATTCACGCAGAAAGTATAATTATGTTAGGAAATAAACTAAAATAAACTATATGGGAAAAATAAACATAAAGTGTAATTTGGGTTATACCAATTTATCCATCAGTTGCAAGATCAGCTTATTTTTACATGAAATTCACTGAAAATCACAAAATCCAGGAAGCAAAACACCCAACAGAACATGTTATAAAATTTCATACCTGATGAGAGAGCATTATATCAATAATCTTCAATAGATCTTCAATATATCAACAAGCACATCAGCCTAGACATCAAGGGAAAGGGACATGAATCTTGTAGAAAAGTAAAAGATAAAGAAAACATGTTTTATATTAAAAGAGCTAGTTAGTTCCTGATTTAGATTTTGTTGCATCATAAGCCAATCATTTGTACATTGGAATGAACAGGCAAAAAAAGAAAAGTAAAATGTGTTGATCAGTTTTTATATACACCACCCCAAGACAATAAATAAATCATTTGTTTTAGAGAAAGAAAAAATATATAATGATCTATCATAATGTTGTAAAAACTAAAAATAGTAATGCAGAAGCCTGTTTGACATAAGGAAAATATTTTCTATTTCTATTTTCACTAATAACTACAAACACCATTCCTAAACAGAGAAATGGTAGCAACACTGTCTCTAACATATTCTCTTGAACACTTTTTTTTGTTGGCTCAAATTTCTTAAAAATCACAAATTTGGCAGGTCCCACTACTCATATGATGAGTCATTATTCTGATTTTATAATTCTCAATTAATTGAGGACCAACAGTGGAGAGTGTGTTAAAAAGAGTGTGTTAAAACTCTAATAAGCTTTATATATAAAAGTCTATATATATAGTGCCTCTTCTTAATAATTATACCTAACACGCAGGAAATCTTATTAGTTTATAACATGTACCTCTACCAGGCAGCCATCCAATGACTGTGGACACTTCATTTGTTCAGTTAACTGCTGCAGTGCCAAGCTTGGTGGTACTATAGCTGCACTAAATTGTTGTTGTGGTAATCAAATGCAGATGCAATGTAGCAGAAGGGGGTAAAGACAATATATTACTACAATTATATGAACAGAAAACCATTGCACGCAATCACCATTATAGGATTTGTGATTCATTATGAATCACAGTAGCATGACTGAAAATAAAATAGCCGCTGTGTAAAATAACATAACAATTGTCTCAAATACAGGAAAAAAGAAATACTCCTACGCCATCATTAGCCGTTTTTACTTATTGTCGTCTTTAAAAAAAATGTTGCCCATTTTTTTCGAATTGTGGTGATCATGTCGATGTCCAACGGTGTGTCATTAGCAAACCACTGCAAGTATTCATAATTGTAAGTTAGTACTGCAAATATAAAAATTCAGTTCCAATTGCACTGAAGTTTATGCATACCATGGACCAGTCACTCTTTATGTCGCTGGTTATGATGTTCCAGATCCAATGCATTACATAATATCCACATTCATAACAGCCGGTTTGAACGTGACTCTACATATGGAAAGCATTTGAACATCGTATACCTTACATAATTTCATGACTTACCTAGACAACAATAACGCATGGTACATAGCTGACTAACCTTTACTTCAATCCACTTAGGTGCAACTGCCTTAGTTTCAGGAGACAAGGTCGTCTTCAATTTCGTCATTACACTGCTTTTAAAAAACCACATCAACACATATACAACATGTCAATCAATAATGCCCATTAAAGAAGGCTTGTAAAAATTTATATGGTATGAGATAACCTATTAATTGTAGCTTTGATATGCATATCAGGTTTCCTACGCAAGGAACAGAACCAAACAACAACATGTTGCCTAGGACACAAAACTACGAGTTGCCAATGTGCCCTGCATGTGATGCACATTAGATACGTATACACCCAAACATCATTTGAAGTATGTTTGTTAAATAACACTTACTGATGGAAGTAAGGTCCAATGTACACCTCTCGGTCAGATTCCTTAAGCCATCTTAGAAGATATTGTTCGCATTCGCTGCGTCTTTCCTTTGAACAAACCAACGACTGTGGCTCAAGGAATGCATACATGAAACCTTGACTGAATATCTGACTCCACTCATGCATATACCTATTCACATGATTTGAAAGTATTGTAGTGGATCATGATATAGAATGAATGACGAATAAATAAATGAAGGATTTGACTTACATTAACCATAATTGTATGACAGATATGTTCAGACTTTTGTCTCCTGCTATTATTTCACTAACATCTGAATATGTAATGAATATCGATGCAGATGCATCTACAATTCCAAGAAAGCTCCCATCAAAGTTGATTTCAAGTGGGTTGTCGTAAATATCGAAATTGTACTTTATCAATCCACGCAACGGATCATCTGCGTCCACATTAGTCGGCTTTGGCACATGTGCATCCTCGTTGTGTGGAATACTTTGTGGAACCTACATGGTTAATGAAAGTGGGTGAGTATTTGTACTGTAATGTATCAATGTTTTACTTTATGTATGTCAAATCAAACATGTTACCTCATCTAATACAGCTTTCACAAGGTGTGTGGGCCAAGCTACAAATGTATCGACGGCCTGCTTCACATATTGTATTTCTGAGGTGGCATAGGGGACCTCAGCCTCAGGATCAATAATTGTTTCTACACTTACCCTGACAACATCATCTGCATATGCCACTGTGTGTATGACTGAATCCCCCTCCATTATTTTCCCCATGGCCACCAACCTTAAATGAACCATAAACAAAGCAAAAACTAATGCATATAAAACACAAACTAAACGATGAACAAAACACAAACCAAACCCAACAATTACAGCTGCAAGAAAAAACAAAAGTCCGATTAAATTGTAAGTAAGGTAATATTTCTACAAACCTTGTTGTACCATCCTTAAGCTGCACATACAGTCCCATCAATGGTATGGCATCAGCATGATGTTCTTGTGAAGCCTGGACATTGGTAACAACATTACTTCCCTGTGTGCTGACACGCGCAGCTACTTGTTGTATGTCCGGCTGAATTTGGAGTAGCTCTGGGGATCCTTTATTTGACAACTCTTTTTTAATAGCCTCTTTCAATGCATTGGTCATTATTTCCAAGCTCCTCTTATTTTCTTCTTCTAGCTGAGTCCTCAATTCTTCCTTAATTTGAGTCCTCAATTCTTCCCTAATCTGCCCAGTCATGTCTTCCCTAAGCCTTGGAACAACTTCATCTAGTTGTTGTTGGCTGATGGATGTGGATGAGCTGCTGCATGTCCTTGATGCCCTTCCGTAGTACTGAGTAATAGTGACACCTGAGCCTGCTGCCCGAACGCGACCCCCATGGTCAGGTCGGCCAATCGCAGTGTTCAGAATGTCTTGCCGACCATGG